>NC_042494.1:109537533-109556452 GCF_005508785.2 Acyrthosiphon pisum | reverse complement strand
TTGCTATGTTGTACATTTGTAAGACAGAGACAACACATGCGAGTGTGACATCCTTTTAAGGAGTGCCTTGCACACGAACGTCTGTTTTTAAAATAACACAAGTAGTACAAAAAATCTCAAGAATTTGAAAATATGGTCTTTTGGTAAATTTAAAAATTCCAAAAATCAGTATTTAATTATATATCATTAAAGGAATAATTGTGGAGTGAGCTTGATTGGTGAATCATCCTGTATAAACATACTTTGGTTTTAAGATCATTAAAATAATTAAGAAGATGTCAGCGCACTATTTTTTTTTCCCTATGTACCACGCGCAACATAGCAAATTTACGTTCTGCAGAACCAACCTTGTGTTGTTAGCTTTGGTATAAATTGACCTAGATATTATAAAACTATTGGTCAAGAACACTAACTGTATTCTAATGTTGACTCTCTTAGAGCAATATGTCAATTTTAAAACAAGATAATGAGCAGTTTTAAATTGTAATATTTTACATACGCATAATTTCCATAAAAATTGAAATATCGTAAAAAATAGATAATGTTCTTAACTTAAAGTATTAACTTAGCCTATTATAATAAATGATTTCACTGTAATATTAAAGTTAACAACACAGTTCTGCTATGTGAAAATTTGGTATGTTAAAAAGAAATAGTGCACTGCTATCCTCTTAACAATACCTATACATTTTTTAGTTTAATTTTAAAAACATAGATACAATCTGTATTATAATAAACATGTGTGCTAATATACTTGTAACTTGGTCGTACATGAGAACATCAGCTGCCCAATGGTGACACACTGACACTTTATAAACTGATTGGGTTAGGTTAGATTTTTTTCTAAATTTATTTTTTATCTTTATAGGAACTATATTATTAATACATGTATATTATAATACCATAGTAAATTACAAATGTTTCAAACTTATTTGTTAAGATTATTGATTACCTAGTACACATTTTATTAAATATGGTATACCTATACTCAGGAATTCAGGATATAATCAATCAATAATTATAGATATACACTTTTACTATGACTATACGTTATAATATACTTAGCAAAAGTTGGTATGAAATTAAATTATTTACTATTTTAATAGATTCTTCGTAACAAATATACTTTAGTATCAAGTAAAACGAAGAAATTTCTAAAATCCGGTTAGTTTTACTCATCAACATTTAATACATTTTCTCTCAAAGTTTTCACGTTGAATCTCATACCCGTTCACCACTTGCTGTGCTAACGAGCAAACTATGTCAGATAACGCAAATGCTACACAGGATGACACTAACGAGGAAAACATTGTTAACAGTGAAGAATAATGTACTCGTAGACACCCCAGACAGCACAATGTCATCGCGTGAAGATCAGTTGACTAGAAACAATTAAATAAACCCAAGGTGTTTACTTGAAGAATGGTACGAATTACAGAACTGTCAAAATACATTATTGATAAAAAGTTAAGCAAATAAACCAATCTTTTGAAATTTAACCGGTAGTTAGGAACAAAAAAAATATATATATATTTTATTTAAAGCTTTTTTTTATACAATAACCACTCAAATCTATTTATCACAATGCATAAAATTATAGTTATAAAATTATGACTAGGTAATTAATTAATAATATTACAGAACTCTGTTCTAGTTGCTTAACGAAAAACAAACAAACAAAAACCATATAATGATAATTAACTTTTACTTCTCCCAAAGTCTATTTAGTTTTGGTTATTTTATTTTTTTAATTACAACATCTGCAATGAAATTATTTCCGTATTTTACACAAGTTCTTTAAGAAAAAAATATCTCCTCATGTTTTTTCTTATACATTTCTTATAAGCCTTTTTCGTTTTCCCTGGTGGACAGTTTTGTTGTAAAACAGATTTGCGTATAAATTGCTTTTCCCAAGCTATCGCGGCACCTTTTTCGTAACAATAATAATTCTTATGAAACAAGTCTAATTGCTTACTCCGTTTTTTATTTTTTTTTTTTTTTTGGCGGGGTAGGGGGTTTAAAGCAAAAATAAAACCAGTAAGAGGTTCGTATAAAATTGTTCATCTAAAAAATACTTAATTTAGGTACTTCATCCAAACTTCTAACCAATATAAAAATATACAAGAATTTATTTATATAAGAATCCCTTAAACAAATTAAAAATTGTTAATACATTATAATAGCTACACAATTTCTTTTATATTATCCCACTAGGTACATAGGTATTGAATCATAAATTGAGTCCGTACAAAATAATTGTTATTACCAATGAGCTTACTGTATGAAAAATAAATGTTGAAATGTAAGTGGGTAAGTACCTACCTATTTACTTGAATGTAATGATTTAGAGCTTCTACTGAAAAATGAATAAAACTGATCTAAGTTCTCTAACTATAAAGTGGCCCATAATTGTGAAATGCGTAACATAATACATGATATAAATAATAACAACATTATGCTCAAAACAAACGAGGCGTACCTTCAAAGGCATACCTACGTTTTCAGGCATTTTTTTAAGTGATGAGACAATAGTTTTTGTATATTAGAGAAAAGTACCTATTTACATATCGTACAGCGCATTGAATAAACAAATTAAAATCGTGTGTTGGAGACTCATCACGTGTATTCCAATAAAGAAGGATTTTTTTTTTTTGTAAACCAAGACATTTTAAACAAGTGAAATCCTTGTGATTAATTTTTAAATAAATATTAATTCATTTCTACGCTATAATTGTATTATTAAAGGCTTATTTTTATAGATTTGGTTATTATTTTTATTCATAAATAAAAAACGATTAAATTAAGTTACCGATACAATGCATTTCAAAAAACAAATATTAATGAAATTAAAACTAGTTAGGCGCCACAAAAAATAATATTTTTTTAATTTTCAAATTCAACTAAATACCTTATCCATTTCAAAAGAATATTCAACCTGTTGTAATTTAATGGTTTTAAATGGATAAATAAAATATTTAGTTTGGAGTCACGCCAAGTATATATTTTTATTCATTTTTTAATCATAGGATACAAATAAAATGGTAAAATTACGAAATATATAAGAGATGATGTTATAATATAATCTATGATTATATTCAACAGAAAATTCTGTTTTATTTCAATGAACAGATATCTTGGGATCACGATATCTATTATTCCTGGGCGTTTACCTGTATTGTCTACACAGAAGGGGTCAGCGGCAATTGACATAAAACATGTACACGAGAGTAGAATACCTATATACCAACAATAAACTTCCCAAACCATCGTTAAAAACGTACTAATGGTGTATAAACAATTATTAAAACCATTTGCTTCGTGTAATGTTTTAAACTAAGAACAAAAACAATCAGATAAGAATAACCATAACTAAAATGTCTAACCTTAAAATCGTTGACACGACTAAAATAAGTAACTTTACTGCGGTGCGACAGAAGTAAATTAAAAAATGTAATGTTTTATTTTAAATAACTTATCAATCATAAAAGGATAAAGAAAACTAAAGAAAACACATATTTTAATAACAATAAAAATAAAAATAAATGTTAAAATTCAAACTTAAGTTGTAAGCTTTTAATTCGTAAGGTGTATTCAAAAAATTATATTTTTATAACCTTCGAATTTACTTTAATTTGTTATGAACGCATAGTATCGGCATTGTATATATTAGGTTTTTGGTTTAATGCAACCGAACAATGATTGTAGTGCATATAATAATGGAAAGCCCTCTGTGTGCAAACTTACCGGAGTAATCTGCCAGATTGATGGCGGGAAATGATAAGTTGAATTCGTGGCAAACGAAGAAGACTACTAACTTTAATGGCCTGATTGTTCCCATTTTGCTCTCTTTCCAGCCCATTGTTCACGCAGAGAATACGTCCATTCCAACCACCACACCCCCATCGCAAGTCTATGCTTATGGGGCTTAATGATTCTATTAACACAATAAAATATATATACGCTACTGCTCCAGCGTAAAAAACGTTTTAATATTTAGAAAACTCCTGTCTGTTGTCTGTACATTGAATAAAGTAGCTACAGCTGGTACATAATCCATTGATAATAGAGGATGGAATAAAAAAAAAGAAACAAATTTGAAAGTTTGTGGGACGAAAATATAAAACGAAAGGTGTAGATATATTATAATTACTAAAAATTTTAATTTATGGTAATAAAATAAAACAAACACTTTGAAAAAAAAAATACGTGAGCAGTACGTTATCTCGTATCACTATTAAGCAATTTATTTCAGTTACACTAATTTTTAATTAGTCATTAACTAATTAGGTGCTCGTTAATTATTAATTTCAAGCATTTATTATTAACCATAAAATTAGTATTTTAATACTTTATTATTAATTAAATACGTTGACAATTAATAATATTAAGTAGGTGGTACATGCAATAGGTATCTAATTCTGAATAAGAAATAACAATAATGATTAATTCTGAAATAATTACATAGTATATTTTTTTCACGAGAAAATTGCGCTGTAATTTTGAAAACTATTTTAACTAAAATTATTCTAAAAATGAAAGAGTTTTTCTTAATACAAATATATTATATAGAGTAACAACGATATTTTGTTGGTACAATTTATTCTAAATTATAAGTATTTTTCGTTGGCGATATGATTTTAATATTAAAAAGAAATGTGATTTTTGTTATCCAACCCTGATGCAAGTATCAACTGAAAACGAGCGTGCTCTGTATATTATATATCCCGTATTGTTTCATATTTAAGCAATAACAATAAGTAATAACGATTTACTTTTATGGAGCACAGATTTTTGAAAGTTCACTTGCGCAAAATATGCTTGCAATAACGACAAAAAGGTCTCTTTTTTCCATTACGATTTAATTCAATTTGAAAAGAAAATAATATGATGAAAAACTATCACGTTCGTTGATAAATACAATTCTCAACTGCTTATTTTACGATCATATTTTCTAATAATACATATTATTTATTAGTTAAACTTATTTTACCTTTATAAAGTGTAAAATATGTAGATAATGGTGACTGTTATTTGAATATTTATTTTTTTATTATTATTTGTATCTTTGAAAAAAAATGATTAAATTAATTTAACTTCAGATAACTCGTTTAAATTTTTAATTGAATATTAACAATACTATAATACACCTATATCGTAGGTAGGTGGGTAGGTAGGTAGGTAGGTAGGTAGGTAGGTAGGTAGGTAGGTAGGTGGTATATTTAACAAATTGTTACATATAATTACAATATTGATAAAATCAAAAATTTGAAAACAAATTTCTTCTTCCAATAAACTAAGAAACATAATTAATTTTTATAGTCTAATATAGTTTTATTAACACGCGTCTCCCACCCAGGCGTGGATCTAAAAACGAAATTGGCGTGGGGGGGGGGGGGGGGGGTCAAGATGAAAACTGTTCGATTAATCACTTCTAAATGTCAATAAATAATATAATCTACAATTTTTTTAAGTATAGTATTGTTCTTCTAACCTAAACATTAGTACCTAACTTATGACTAACTTTAAATTATACTTGCCCAATGCATCAACTGTCAAATAAGCCTATTAGATATTTAACCTCGTTTTTCGATTATAAACGTGTTACATTTTTCAACAATATCAGCTCGCGTAAATACTGCAGCACTATCAGAGTACCTATTCTTTGCACTATTTAGTAATATTATTATATAATAAAATAAAACATTACAATACACCTGCAATGGTCCAAGTGCTGTATGTGTGTGTACAGAGTGTCACATAAAATAATGAAAGTAACGGATGGATAGCGTATTATATAGCTTTTGATGGTTTTAAAAATGTATAGTCAGCAGTAAAAAGTAGATGTAAAAAATGAAAAATATTGGATGCGAAAAAACTGAGCGACCCGTTTATGAGCGTGTGTGTCAAATGTCGCCAAAGTGTGCAGACGGAATGGAGACGCGGCGATGGCCGGGGGAGAGAAAATCACGAAGATCACGAGCTCGGTGGCGGATGGCGTGAGATTGTCCGCTACGATATTATTACAATATATCACAAGCGGCGGCTGTGGATCCACGACTCTGGTGTGGTGTATATATAGTGGCGGGGATGGTGGTAGTACACTTAATTAATGATGGCTCGTGACCCGTTTGTAGTTTCGTTTTACTTCTTTTATTTATTTTTTTTTTTTTTGGATTATGTGTTTGGTATATCATGGCATTCTGTGACAATTTTTTGTGTCACGTCGTCCAAGATAGTCTTAACGTAATGACAATATACATCAAATATTTTACTAATTTAAAAGCACACAAAACGTGAGCACAAAACGTCACTGTTTTTATAATATTATGAACTCCGTATAGCGTCCCACCGATCGTCCGACTCTCATATTGTAACCAAATAGTGACGCCAAATACGACGAGTAGATATATTGCGTAATAGTGTCCAAATATTAATCGTTCTGACGTTCAGTTGTTTCTGCTATTTTGAAATAAATCAAAGGTATACATAGTGCTTATATTTTAATAAAAGTTTAAAATCCAATGAGAAAAATAAAAAACACAGAAACATATCGTTAAAACAAGTAATTTCTCGCTATAGTTTATTTTGATACATGATTGTTTTGTACTTTGAACTTCATTCATAATAAAACGAATGAGATTAGTAATAAATAGGTATATTTAATCCGAATACGGTTCAACACAACTTACAACATAATATCAATATCCAAATGAATCAAAATATTATCCGTTTAAATAATATAATACAAATCAACTAAAAGTATAAAGTATGTTTGCTACTTGTATCTCTTAAAGTTCTATACAGGCAATCATAAAACATCCCTCAATATTTAAATTATTAGTTAGGTTATTAATATATATATAATAATATATAATTATTTATTAGTTATTTTTTTTTTTTTATTGATCATGAAGTCCAGCAACTATGGCCATTAGCTGTTTGTTTTTGTTTATAGGGGAGGAATTGTAGGTTAGTAAACACGTGTGTTTTAGTTGGGCATATTTTTTTTAGTGGGCACCCGTAGGTATCTGCCATGCCCTGGTGGGGGATGGTGGCACTTTTCTCCGGACACCGTGACTTGCCCGAAGAAAATTGCCGCCCACGGCTGGATTCGAACCGGTACCGGTGTGCGTCGCAACCGACTCCTAAATCCGCTCGGCCACTTCGTCCCCTTGTTAGTTTTTACATATTATTATAATTATAGTTTATTGTACCAGTATTTTATGTATTTATGTATGCTATGTTTATCAGTACACAACAATAGATATAAAACTGCTTATAAACTGAAAATATTTTTATTTTCAAAAATGCATCCAATTTATATTATATATACGTAGGTACCCATAATATAACAGATAAGACTTCTTATAAACTGCAAATGCATTTAACTATTTCATTAAATAAATTTTAATCTTCATTGTATAACTAACTGTGGTGTTCAAAAAGATAAAGAACAAAACTGTACGAAAAATAAATAGACTGTCTCTGCGCAATGCTGTAGTCTGCGTAGGTAGTAAACTCTTCAAAACTTTTTCGTTTTTAGAATTCACCACACAGTACCTACTTTTTGTTTATATTTAAAATAAAAGACATAATACAGTTATTTCTTATATTATATTATTACGTTCTTTTACCATTGTTAAGTATTACCGAAAAACGGTAGCTTTATTATAAAATAATATAATTAAATAATGAGAATTAAGTTTTGAACCATCGCCGCTAAAATTAAATGTTCTTCTTAGTTTCTGATTGGGGAAAAAATATATTATATTGGTTTTTAAAAATTATATTTTTTGGATAAAATATTGGTTAGTAGGTACTTTTCCATGTAAAATAAGTGCCTCAAAAGTTTAATATTATTGTACCGTTATAGCCCTTAATTATTATATATTAAGATATTAGTTATTTGATACAGATTATGGTTAGGATTATGGTTGACGCCCTGTAAAATTTTAAAAATTCTCAATAGATATCGACAACAGTTTTTAAAAACTAGTTACTTATAACCTAAAAAACTAATGTTGGACTTCAGAAATAATTAACTAATAAACTAAAATACTATTTTCCAAATCTTATGTAATATATAAAACAAGTATCAACATAATATCATTACTTACTTAAATTGTTTTAAATTAATCTAAGTAGGTAAATTAGATACAACTATTTTAGTCAAAAGAACTATTTTAATTATATTAAATTACGAATTTTATTATGTATAATAGGCATAGGCTATAGTAAAATCTCACAAGAAACAATAGGTTCGTCAATATTTACTTAAACGGTTTCAAATTCAATCCATTTAAGTATTAACATATTTATATATTTCTTGTAAGGGCACCATTAATTATTTTACTAAAAACTAGAATCACATTTACAATGTGCATACAAAAGTTACAAGCGCCATCTCATGTTTCGTCTATCATCTATATATAGTTGTTAAATAAGCTCGATTACCTACCTAGAACGTATACTTTAGTTGGTTTGAATAATGTCCACAAGAGCCACAAATGGTTTACATTAAAACTGCTCAAATGGTTTTTTCCGCATATTTCCTGACTATTTTAACACGTTTATCATTTACATGTATATGATATTATTATTAAAATGTCAGAAAATATATTACACACACCCTTAGCTGTCAGTGGGATTTAGAAGCAAAGTAAAAAACGACCTTTAGGCATAAACTTCAGCTTCTTTTAAAATTATATTGAGGTTGGGACTCGTGAACGTAAAACGACTATTGAAAAAAATATATAAAAAATAGTTATGATTAATCAATTCTGGATAGTCGTGAGCATTTTAATCATACTATTTACAAAGCAACAATAGTAATTAGCAGTATAATCTGCAGCACGAGCACCGCGTGATTATCCATAGTTAATATAGAATCTTCCCGATATACTTATGGATATGCATTTATGATGTCTTTTCCGAGAGATAGAAATCGTCGTCTCAGAATGAAAAGGTTCTAACGTAATTTTTGTAACTGTTCAGGAGAACGTTTTTAAGTTAGCCTGTACCTATCATTCACGTATGAATTAGAACCTTTTCATTCTCTGTATCTCATTGAATAATCAACGGATCGATACGATTTCAGGATTTAATTATACAACAAAAAATATTTAATAATAATATGCAAAAAAACAATTTTTCAAAAAAATTGATTTAGAACCTTTTCATTATGAGACGACGTAATATTTTATATAAAACTAGTTTTATAACTTAATAACATGCTGCACTTTATATACATTCATCACTGCTCTCACAAACACCGTCGTCGTATTTGTTTAACTCTCTATTATAATAAAATATGGTATATGGACTATAACTAGCACATAGGTGTTATACGTTATACGACCATTGGTCGACACTGAGCTTGTTGGATTTATATTCTGAACGATCCTGCTCATTATTCATTTTACGTGGTTATCCATCACTATTTCCATTGTCACAACTAACACCATTTCTGGTTGTAGCATTTTATCTTTTCTAAGGGACTTTATAAAGGTCTCTAATACTCATAATATAAAAACATAATAATATTACATATTATAAATCTGGAATTCATTATTTCTACAAACATTCTGATTTGTCCGACTTATATTATATTATATTATATATAGAAAGAAACTAAAAACGCTATCGATCATTCCCCCACACGACACACGCCAACTTTACATTTACACAGGCACGTAATAACCGTCAGTAAGACTTCCATCATGATAACGTTTGAAAGAAAAATGGAAAAAAAGTTAAAATGGTTTATATGTGAAAAAATGATTTGAAGTTAGTAAGTAATAAACTAATAAGTAATAACATAGTAATACTATATAATACAAGAGTTGTAGAAATAATTATGATTTATAACAACTATAAAACGATCATGAAATCTAAGAAAACGATTCAATTTGTAAATACAAACTATTATGTTATACTTTTTTTGTATTATGCACGGAAGAAACATGTCAAAATGTATAAAAAAAAGAATAAAAATTATAAAATTTGAATTTATTAGTATAAAAATAAAAATTTAATGAAATAAAAATAGGTGGGTACATTCATTATTATTAAAACACACTAACTTGAAAGGTTGGAAAAACAAAAAAAAACTATCTACTATTATAATATGTAGGTATTAGGTAGGTACCATTGTTCCACTATAAAAAATAAAAACCCAAAATCAAGGACTTTATAAGATTTGACTTTTATTAAACAACAACATATTTATTTTATTAATTAATTTATAATAAATATATTGGAGTACCTATCCGTTGAACATAATAAATAATAATTATTAGATCAAACAAATGGAATGTACATACCTACCTAATATGCCTATCTGCCTACTGGGAATATAGAGGGTGTAACAGATAGAACTGACTTTTGGAACAAATTTTGTTTTAATCAATATTTAAATTTTTTTTATATATATAATTTAAAGCCACTTGCGCTACACGTGTAATAAAAAAAAATTATTTTTATTTTTTATTACCAAAAATGAAAAATTTTAAATTTGATTTAAATTTTTTTGAATAAATTCAAAATAGCCAATTTGTGAATATGATTATAAGAACTATTTGGATGGTAAAAACATATTTTATCTAAATCAAGTAGCTTATTTTTTAGAATTTTTTTAAAAATCAGTATTTTTTTTATTAAATTAATTTGGAACGCTATAACTTTTTTGAAAATATTATTTTTGGAAATTTGCTAACATGGGTATATTTCTAAAACTATTTACTAATCATATAATTTTATCAATTTTTGTCATAAGTTTAAGTAGCATAATTTTTTTTTTTTTTTTGTCAGTTCTTTCTGTTACACTCTGTATATTTTTTTTCATAACCACAACATTAACCATATACTCGTACTTTTTATCAAACCTTCAGCCTTTGGCAGAAAAAAATTCTAGACGTCAAAATAATAATAATATAAATCGTAAAATATGCACCGGCCACAGAGGTTTGCACGTACCTACAATCTACATATACCGCGCGTATATCGTGTATATATAATATATACATTATAAATTTATATATAAATATATATGTACATTCAAACGAATAACGATGCCATTGCACATTGCTGCAATGGGGCAAAACTATTTATGAGATCGGTATAAAAAAAACCGGACTTTATTATCTCATCGCACAATACCTGCGAATGCTTCGTTTTAAACTTCCATCAGTGCAATCCGTTTTGCATTATATTATATATTATTTTCACCGTCAACAAATAATATGCGTAGTATATTATCCGCAGTTGACCCAGACAAACCTAATATATTTTATAATTTGCTCGAGACGTTGAAAAACAAAAGACTATCTGCAACTATGATTGGTATAAGCTTGAAAATTTTTTTTTTTTTAATTTTATTTTTTAAAAATAGGATAACATTAGGTATGCGTAGCCTGCAGAGACCGTGTTAAATGAAAACCAAAAATCCAATTTCAAAATTAGATAGACTTAATTTAACCCATTTCAACTATGTACAAGTTTGGTTCCTGTTCAAGTCTCTGCTGGGAGAACGCACGATGAAAGTATTAATCATTATTTTCATTTTTGAAATAGTCACAGTAGTATGACAGGGGTTGTGTATATTTACATACGCAGTTTGCATAACAAATTGAAACATGTGTTCTTCATTAGATGCCCACGATATTCTTTCATAATGCCTACCTGTGTAAATCTTATATATCAGTGTTGTAGGGTGGTGACGAGAACAAATCGATTACTCAACTGTGGTAAAGAGAAAAACACGACTACTATATACAAAGCACATTGCGCGTGACACATTTTTTTCGTGTCAATTAATACAGACATATTACTATTAATTATCGGTTAACATACATTATATCATGTGGATACTATGAATTCTTTTTTCATTTAACATACAAATGCCACGGTACATTAATACAATAATAATTTTGATTTATTATTAGATATTAAAATTATAATTTTTTTGAAGTCGACAAGAATATCGAATAATTATTGGTATAATATTATATTTTACTGTACCTACCTGCATATATACAGACTATATACTATAAATTATAATTGTTCAAATATTTTTCAAAATACCTAAGCCATAAAATCAAAAATTGATATATATAGTTTTTACACTTTTAACTTATACTGGTTTACATTTTATACAGCTATATCCTACAACCTACTCGTCGTTAACATATTATGTATCTTTAGGTCTTCAGGTGAGTATTCTCTGTTTTTAAATAACTTTGCATTAACTAAACTTTTAATGTTTATTGATAATGATTATATTATATAATATATATACCTATAGGAATACCTATACAATGTAAAAGCTTAGAAAATGGGCTTTACGTTGTGCAATTTTTTAAATACCTATTTTATACACACAATTAAACATGGAAAAACATTATATAGATAGAAAGAAGTTTCTATCCTACATAGAGAAACTAATTACTTTTTTATAATAATAGTTGTTATCATAGATTAAAAATCCTGTTAAAAAATGTTCGATTAAATATTAAAATTAATTTCGAGAAAAATGTATTCACTGCTGTGAACAAATACGAAAAGTAATTTATATCAATATTGTATGGTTTGCTTTGCTTTACTTTTACAGTGGTTACTCTTCTCGTATCACGTGACTAGTAACGTAAATTGTCCATAATCAATATGCATTTAAAGATTCATGTATATATAATATATATCAGAACAACATATTAAAATAATATAAAAATATACAATATACATCATACATACTACGTTACTACATAATTACGTATACGCATGCGTGAACATATGTGGTATCTAAGTATCTAACTAACTAACTATATTATAGTGTATTTCTGCTTATAATATAACTTGGTACATCAATATAGTACAATATAAGCATAGTGCATTGACTTAACGAATTAAAATATTTATATTGATTGATTTATAACAATATTATTCACTCCTTAAATACAATACGAAAAATACGACCCTCGCACAACCACACGCCACCAGTTACCACCCATTAATCTGTTTGGTTTTCACGCCGAGTGCGTGCGAAACCCCTTTAAAATAATAGTAATAATAATAATAATAATACGTGTGCGCCTCTTCTGTGTTACGGATAATTAACTGACAATCGTCAAGAACCCATTATTATAGTATATATAATATTGTATGCTCATTCTATATGTTTAGCTTTTCAAAAATACTTCATGTCACCATAATTTATACTGTTTAGACTGTTTAGTGAAACTTTTCCAAGTTTAATTAAAGAATAAAGATGGGCAGAACAAAAAGACATATAGTCTAAATTATATAGTTATAGTTTAAATATAGTTTAAATTTTCGAGTTCCATACCTAATTACTTTAAACATTTTAATAAATATCGAAAAATTGGCATAAAATAATCAGTCTTACCAATAATATCTACGTAAATCAATGATATATAGTTCGATAAAATATTTTTTTTAAATTATTTATCATTATATTTCATAGTATTAAATTCCTACATTTATTATACGAGCGCAAACTACAGCTATAATAATTTATGTTAGAACTTGAATAATATATGATATTTATATATTAATATTGATTAAAAGTGTTATAATTACGACTCAATTAGTTTAGTGTTGCATTAAAATATTACATTTTAAGTTATAACAAAATATAATCATAATATTTGCTGTGTTGTATGAGAAATTATACAATTGTTTAATATTATTCTTTCAGAATTTGCTTATATTATCCCCTTAACTTTTTTTATAATGTATAATAAATATTTTATTATTTACGTTTAATTATGTATACCTACCATATTATTCTTACAATAAAGAGAATAAATTAATAATTCAATACAAGGTTTTTTTTATTTTTACTGAGTACAAACAAAATGTTGAAAATTTGTTTGAAAACCCAAAATTAAATTAAAGAATAATATTTAAATAATTTTTTTGTTATATAGAACTATTCATGATTTTTAATACGTACCTAACTGCAGTATAGTATATACACTACTCTTATGTATATAATTGTAAAATAAATTATATTTTTGAATAAGATTATTTAATGAAACAGTTTCGTTTAATTTTGTTTCCATTATTTGAACATAAAAATACTGTAAATATCTATACCTATTTACCAATTTTTATTTTACTAAAAATCCATTCATATTTTGTTGTGTGATTGTTATTTTGTTTTGTTAAACATTTTAATTATATATTAATATATTAAATGTATATCGTATAATATTATGTTAATATTTCAAGAATATTATGAGTGGCATATAACATATACCTACCGTTGTAAAAATAAATAAATTAATCGTTCAAGAAAGACATTAAAGAGAGAAAACACACGCAATTGCTGTATGAACCCTCTTTTAATAAATATTAATAAAATAAGTACTTATTAATTCTACCGATTTGATGATGACGATCCCCGGTTGCATCGGTGTTCCATCTTTCGCCACCACACGTATTATTATATTATATATATTACGTAGTTTAATTAATGCGGTCTGATTTATGGACCTTATGAATTATTTAGAGTGCACCAGACCGACACCACACTTCATAACAAGTCCTTCTCCCCTTGAAGCATAATATATATATATCCCCAAAATGCGATAATGATAATCGAGTTTTTCAGTAGGACCCCATAAAGAAAAGCTCAAAGAAACGATCATGTGTTCCACAATCTCACGGATATCGGGATAGTGTCAAAACCAAAAAAAAATATAAAAATTTCCATATTCGAGTATACACTGAGTTTTGACTGTATCTATACATTTTATTAATTTAAGTGTTACAGCTCATTGAGAATGGTACATAGTACGCTATCTACCACTGAAATATTTCACGATATTTCACTGAAATAAGTTCAAAAAATTGAAAGTTACAAAATAATAAATATAATACAATTTTATCATATTATTAATACTTAATACAAAGCTTTCATAGATAATAGCATAATATAGAATTATCAGAGCTATCAAAATAAATAAATATATTTCGTTTTAAATTATAGTTGTTCGACGATTATGAAAGTCTATACGACTATAAAGTCTCCAACTTTTGGACTATATAACACTACCACTACCTACCTATTCTACAACAAAGTAAATAACACTCTGATCTTTATTTTACATTTCAGAAATTAGCTAATCATAATTATTTAACACTAACCCAATGTTTCACAAAAATAAAAAAGTCTAACGAATATATTTTTCAAACAATATTTAATTATTTATATAACTCACTAATTTGTCAAACTTTATCCGATAATTGTACATATATGTTTGAATTTTATATAATTAATCATTTATTATTCCTTTCGTCGATAAATATTATTTTAGTTCAAACAAATGAGTTTCTGCATCAAATTCACACTGTATAACTAAAATGTAGGATTTCAAAAATACGAAGTTTCAAGTATAAAGTATATAATCCCTTTTATAGGTGTACGTATATATAAATAATTATAAACTTACATAAATTGTAGGTATATAAAAAATATATATTTAAATATTATATGATAGTAATGCAATAATACGGTTTAAATATTGTATACCTACATTATGCAATTATATAGTGCAGTATATAGGAATTGTCAATTATACTCCTAGACTTAAAATATATAACAGTATTCCATATTGTAATATAGAGTGGATTAACTTACGATTTTCATTATATTGTTATCTACTTTCTGTAATAGTTTTCACAAGCCGGATACGAATATTACGGATACAAAAAGAACAATAACAAAAAACAACGACCAGACGATCAACGAACCATCAAAACCCCGTCCTATGGGAACCATGTCCCTTTTGCACCATTAAAAATGTATATGGAACTAATGGCACGGACGGAGATGATCGCATGAATAGTGCAACACGTCAATTGTTTTTTTTTTGCTTCACTACATTCGAAACATGTTGTTTTCGGTATTACCGGATGTCCAACATTTTCGACAAAATCAATTGCATATAAAAAATGCATCATCCGACACTACTAATTTTAACTGTATCGTTCATGAAAGGTTTTCAACTATATATTCATATTGATGAAAAAAAAAACATTAATAGAGAATAATAATATTGTAAGACATTGTTATGCTCACAATATTTATTGAATTAAACAATACGTATTATTTAATTTCATGAATGCGCTGCTCTTATTATTATACAATTTGATTTCTTTCAACAAAATATAAACGGAAACTATTGCATTATTGTTTAAGCTGATAATACATATGAACATTCCGTAGACAAAAAAAAAAAAACAAAACGTTTATGATCATCCGACACGGCTGCAGAGTTCTTAAATAATTTTAACCAAACAATGATTTTAAATTATCATAATAATTATGTTATAATAAGTTTCGATGTTAACCACTTAATTATACTGCAGAATAAATCCATCTTAAGTTTTGACGTTATAATAGAGGCGAGAGAATAAATCAAAATTTTTAGGTAATAGCAAAGAATTTAATTATTCTATTTTACAAGTATTTTGTGAGGGTAATTTATTATGGTGTATTATAGGCTTAGAGAATATAGTGAAAATAAATACCGGGGTAAATTAAAAATCTGATCCGATTTCAGATAAAAGAAGTTTAAATTCAAAATATATTTATACATATTTTAAGGATTTTGCTTGATAGAGCATATTTACGCATTACCTAATACCTATAGCTTTGTTTTACTTTTTATCATACGAATTGTATTACATATTAGTTAATATAAGTATATAAAATATAAAAAATGTTTATGTATTATATTTTATTATTTTATTTTATCTAATTTTTCTGTTTAAAAGTAAATATAATATAATTGTTTTCGCTAGTTCTTTTATGTTCGCTTTATATTATGGATCAAAGGTCAGATAAGCTCCCGTATTAAAAAAAAAATGTATCACAGTCACCTCTAAAATTATAAAATCCATAATAATTGGAAACTGAACGTAGTAATTATCCCAAAGTTGTTACAAACAATAAGTACTTGATTAGATTGGAAATATATATTATATCATATTAAACAAATAATAATATTACCTATATATTATTCAAGAGGTGCTTACGAAAAAAAATTAATCAAACGGAGATGATTATTTTTGTGCCGTTTTCTTATTATAAATTTAATATATATGTATATACGTTTAGGGATTTATGGTACCTATACTATAACTTTCAAACCTTTTAGAAAACACATTATCTCAATAATTTATTAAAATGGAAAGCTCCTCTTTTGATGCTGTTGTGGGTTTATAATTAATGAATCCATTAGAAAAAAAAATACACTCTCAATAAACATTTTCTAGGTTATATATAATTTATTATTGTATTTTGAAGTTATAACATATAACATAATGAAAACCATCCAACGATAATAACAAATATTATGGTTTCTCATTTAGGAATTGGAACCCTGTAGACCACCCGGGGTTGAGGGACCAAAAGTTTGTCAATATCAAAATGATTGTTATTAGAGATACCCACTAACCACGTACATTCGCGTTGTGGACTGTTAGTATTATAATATATTTATATATTATTTTTGTTGTGTGTGCGTGAAGGGCTTATTGGCATAATAACTACAATACGATTATTAAAGCACACTTCTGATGATATAGTTTATGATGCTCAATACAGACATCAAATATATATTCAATCGGTCTGATGTTTAAATGTTTACTATGCACAAATATAATAATTGTGAATTCGTAACGATTATAATATTATACAATTAATATTATTGTTAAATTAGAATAAAATATTATGTACTATGAACTTTATAAATTTATTTAACTGACTCGACTATTATAATTTATAACACAATGTCTCAATTAATAAACATATACCATTGATTAAACACACATATTTGTCATAATGTTTAAAAGTACCAAAAACATGTTACTACTGTACCCACAGTAATTTGCAATTATTATTTAGGTATTACATCCAATACAATGAACTTTATGTGATCAAGAATAATAACACGTACTATAGTATAGTTGGGTGACACACAAAACGTTTTTTATAATATATTAACTAGCTACCTATATAGCTCGATTCCGATTGGAAAAATCGTTGATTGTCGTAGAACTTTACTGTGCGTGAAATCGCACGTTCGACGTTCGTTATGTCAACCGGAATCATAAGGAATCCAGGAAATGACTTGTTGTACTTTTACGAAATACCTAACAGAGGTGAAGTGCCCCTCGGTAGAAAACGCGATATCAAAATAATATTATGTTTAGAATTCAGCATAAAAATACTACCTTTTTGGCGGCAAAAATAAGTAATATATAATATATTTATTAGTTTTTAAAATTGTCGCACGCATAATAATACGCGTATTACAACTACCCTATATAAATTACCTTTACCTATATCATAAAATGGTGATTTATCTCACACGAACACTCTGTATATTATAATATACGGGTGTATTGTGTATAAAATAATATATTATAATATACTTAAGAGAACTACGCTACCCATGCATGTATTGTCTCCGTCATTTGAACGTACAACATATCACATTTTTTTAATATTTTGTATTACCAGCTTAAATAGTATAGAGTGACCTATTATCATTTTCAAACCTAAAGGTGAGAACATATTATCAGCTGTGCTCAAGCGATGGATTTTTTTCATTATTTTAATTTTCATACAAGATATGCGTATGTATTACGTCGTATGCACGATATCACAGATCGAAAATGCTCACATCTCGATTAAAAATTATCGAAATAAAGTCGACGCTTAAGAGGACGCTACCCATACATTTGTTGTCTCCGTCTTACACACGCACGACATGTCAAATTGTCGTTCACAAGTTTCAATAGTGTGCTGTTAGTTTTGATACTAGAGTGAATTGACCTATTTTAAAACTTTTAGGTAAGAACATTATCTGTGCTTAAGCGTTGCCGATTTTTC
>NC_042494.1:109514661-109537199 GCF_005508785.2 Acyrthosiphon pisum | reverse complement strand
CAACAAATCCATGGGTAGCATCCTCTTAAGCACTGCTGATTATAACGTGCTAACCCCTTTAAGTTAAAGGACACATTATCGTTTTCACCTCTAAATTCGATAACACATCTGCAATTCACTCTAACAGTAGTCCGACAACACAAAATCGGTTCTGTTGAACTCAAATTTACGACGAGGAGGCGACAACGCATGTGGTTGGAGCGGCGTCCTCCTAAGACCACATACCATGGTATTAGGTATAGTACTATAGGCGCGTTTTAGATATTATAATATTGTAATCACTGACCTCAAAAAGAACGCTGCGGCGGCCGACGAAGTCTTCGGGTCTTGCGGCGTCGTCAAGCCGGATGACAGGCCGTACCGGTGTCCATAACGGTCGTCCGCGGTGACGGCGGCCGTGGCGTACATACCGTACCGTCGTCTGCGGTAGTCCAGAGCCGTGGCTGTAGCGGCTTCGACGTCCGTCGTCGTCGGCAAAGGCAAGCGACCGCGCGTCAAACGTCGTACTTCGTCTTCGGCCTTTGCGGCGGCGGCGGCGTACAACGCGTGCGTGTCGTCCTTGCGGTGCGTCCGACTGCGGGCGAACTGTTCCGGGTTTGCGGCACTACTGCGACCGCCTCCGTTCGGCGGCGGCGGGACGACGACGGCACTGGTCCGGTGACGGTGCCGGTCTTCCCCTTCCTCATCTGCACGGCGGCGTCGGTGGCACGGGACGGCGGCGGCGACGGGAGACGACGACAACGGCGGCTGCTGCTGCTGCTATTGTGGACCGAAAACAAAAACAAACACACGTGATTCAAGGGTCGCCGTCGCGCGGTGGGCAGATCACAACACGGCGGCGGCCGCGGATCGCTGGGTGGTCGCGGCGGCGTTCTGTGCGTCGACTGAAAGTGGTTGATTGGGAGGAGGGGAGGGGGTCAACCGTTTGGATTCGCTCCGCGCGCGCGAACGGCAATAACAATATATCATATTATTTTAATAATAATAATATTATAAAAATACGTCCGCCGCTGACGTCTTTGAACGTGGCGCGCGGGACACGCGTACGTCGTGCTTCCGGCCGCGGCATTGCACACACATCGCTCCCTCCGACTGCATAATATAGGTACCTATATGTACACGTGGTATATTGTGCGGTGCGGTGCGGTTATTATACCGTCATCAATATGGTCTAATGATGACGCGCTTCGGCGTTCCGGCCTGACAATAATATAATAACGTATTCGTCGCATACATGCAACACACATATAGTAAACGCGTCGTCGTCGGGCTCGTTGATCGTTGAAAACGGATACTGCGGGCCAAATCGCCGTGATGATAATATACCGTCACATATGTGTGTTATGTCCGGCGTGACATTGTCCAAAATCAAACATGTCCGTGGTAAAATTATTCAACACAAACTGTGTTTGCAGGCGCTAATAGTTGTTTAAAATTAAAAATAAAAAAAAATAAACAGTTGAAAATCATTGATTTAAATTTTAAAAATAAAATCAAATTTTTAGTATTATTATAACAAATTATTAGGTAACCTACATTTAAACTAAAATTTCCTTTTTTCAAAATAAACCGATGATAATCACATAATATATCACTTAAAAAGTATTAAGTTCAATAATAAACGTTTTAAATATGTTTAATACTTCTTTCATTATTTTTTTTATGTTTCACGTATATTTTAAATTCTGAATGGAACGATGAATACCTATTAAAACACTTTTATAGTAGAAAAAAGCTTCGATTTTCAACTTCGATAATATTGAATATTATATAGATATTATCTTTTCTGCTAGGAAAGTGAATCTAATTGATACTTTGTAAAAACGACGAATGTACCTACATCACAATGGATATTACCTACTTTCCCCCTTTTATTAATTTTTCTTGCAAATTAACAACAATTTTTTTTCAGTATAGGTTGTTCTGTATCTACGAGTGTTTTACAGTGTTTGACAAGCTAAACTTATGTTACACAGAATGTCTCTCTTTTATTCCATTTCAATACTCATAAAACATTTTTTTTTGACACTTGATTTTGGACAGTTTCCCGTGGACATTCTTGATTTTGGGCATTTTTTTATGGAAGTTTTCAGATGACATTCTTGTAGACTATCACGATATCCACTCGAGGGCAGGCAAAGCTCCCTCGACGCGACGTAATATACCGTTCGTATTTCCGCGCGTCGATATTATAAACTATTATAATATTATAATATAACATATTATTATTATTATTATTATTATTATCACGCAGGGTTCTGCGATATTTATATTTACGTTCGTGTATATAGCAAGTAGCAACCCCGGTGATGCGGTTTATTTGACATATTAATATATATACATAATATAACATATGTAAGGAAGCAGTGAGTGAGAGAGTGAGAAATTGAGAAACTGCGCGAACTCGTAACGTGTAAAAGATCCGTCTCGCGTATATAATAAAATATATTATATTGTTATGACGTGCGGACTTGCATCTTATACCCTCGACCGAACCGCATTTAAGTTTAATACGACCTTACGGTGCAGCTATATCTAACCCGACCTATATATATATAAATATAAGACTAAACTCGACCCAAGTCACAACCTAATATAGTATAATATATATATAGGCTAAGTGTCGGTCGCGTTGATATTTTGTATCCATAGGTACTGCTATAACGTCTATGATGTATATAGGAGGAAATCGTCGGTCGAGGTTCCGTGACCGTAAAAAAGCGACGTATGGCATATAATATCATATCATACGCCGGCTGGCCAAACTCTCCACATGCAATGTGCAGTAAATAATATAATATATAAGGAATGATATTATATTATATTCAATTATATACGAGCATATTATAGTCGTATTGTGAACGCGACACCCGAAACCTCCTGTACCTGTATAATATATAATTATATATAATGCCTGTACCTGCAGCAGATGACAATATAGTATTATAATATATGAACCCGACACGCGACACATATTTTATATATACGGGGTGATCCATAATTAAACCTTAAGACGCTCATATTATTACAGAAAACACTTACGTTTTTGAAAATATTTCTTTTAAGTATACCGAGTTTTAAGTTTATATTTTGTAATATTTTGATTGACACTATACATTTTAATATACTCCATCGCAGATTTCCAAGTATTTCGATCTTTAAAAATCAAATTTTGGAATAAGTATAGTTTAATAGTTATAACTCTTATAATTAGTGTTTAGAGTTAAGACGAGCGGAGTATAGTTTACAAACATTTTTTGGGGCTCCACTCATTAAACATTTTAAATATTTAATATTTATAGGTAAATCATAAGCCACTCGTCCAAAATTCGATTTTAATATATAAAATTACTCCAAAAATACTCTGCTTTGGAACAAGAAATCAAAAATTCACTTGGCCGATAAAAAAAAGTAAAAAATAATTTGTTTTTCGACGTCTTAAAATTGTACAAAAAAATATTTTCATAAACGTTAATAGTTTTTTTTTTTTTTAATTACGAGCGTATTACGTTAAACGTATCACCCGGTATGTGTTATTTTTTTCACGATCATAATATACGATAAGATCCGTCGTAACTCGTATTCGTATATGTTTGGCATTGGATACGCTCACGTATATTTTATTGTTAAATACGTGCAATATGTGTAACGCGTGCGCGAAAAAACTCGCGGCGTGCCGGCGGTCACGCGTATCGTCTTACGAGCCCGATTAAAAGCGACAGGGACCGTCATCCGACTGTCGGACCACATAAAAATAAATGTTTATCCCGGTGTTTACCGCATATTATATATAGTATTCGCTTACTATATAATATTATGTGTACCTGAGACCGATGTAGGTCACGTGTAAAATATACGGAAAGACTATATAATGATTGATGACTGTGGAAATACGCGAAACAAAAGTAATTTATTTTCTTTTGCACCTTTAAAACACTATATTGATTATATTAATACCCAGCTGCAGAATTATACATATTTTACTGTAGGTATATCTTTCATGCACATTAAAATACGTATGTTAAGGGTTTTTATTAGTACCTATTCAGTATTCAAATAATAAATATCTAATATTCAGCAAGTCAGTTGTATAGTTCCTTGTTACGTTTAATGGGCCCGATAACTCATGTTTTCCGTGCGCCAGTATTGTACTATTCTCCGTACGTGGTGATTTTGTGGTTACCAAAAATATTTTTTAAAAAAAGAAATTATGAGCCATTATTGAATCTCAAGACTCGTTCTCGAATTAAACAAATATTAATTTATATTTTAAAATGTATTTATTGAAGGCATAATTCGAGAAAAATGTCCAATTAAATATATTATAGATATTAATACGTTATGCTCAAAACATTTATTTATACTTTAAATTTTATTTTTACTCAAAAAGATTTAAATACCGGGTTTCGTCTTTCTTTTCATATACGCCTGCTGTACTTAGCCACTTAGGTATATTATACGATACGTTTTTGACTTTTTGTGTTTGTAAAACGATTCTGAGCGATGCTAGGTTTAAAATTAAATCATTTAATGTTATAAATATATTGATTATAGTCTATAGGACGATTCAAAGTTTTAAATATTAAACATTATGCGGTCAACTTTTTTCAATTAAGTTTTAAATTGAGTTTATCTACAATTTTTTTATACGTGTAATTAATTAACATAATCGGATAAATTTTACTACTAAATATAGACAGAATGTAAATATATAATTGATTAATATATTGAATTTCGTGAATATTAAACTATATACTTGAGCTACATTTTTTTATTTTAGAAACTATTAAATATTAGTGATTAGTTATTACCTATATTTTAATGTATAATATGTCAAATATGTGTATTGTCTATAATACTCGTAAATGATACAGAGTAAATGGTATAGAGTTAACGTAAGAAAGAAATAATTATTATTATTATAACTTATATTATTATAACTGAAGTTTTCCCGTACGTCAGTATTGAAATTGGCCATGTGTTGTGATTTTGTGGTTATCGAAAACAAAAAAATGAAATTATGGACCACAGTGCCATACATTTTAGAACAAAACGAGGTTATAGGCTTATACAACGCTGTCTGTTATAGGATCTCGAGTCTCGCGACTCGTTCTCGAAGTAAACAAACATTAATTTTGCTGTGAGATTCAGTGAAAAGTTTTACAACGTTGCAGTAAATATTGTTATCTCCATTATTTTAGCTGCACCATTATATGCGATGTATGGTGTTCTGTTGACATCGTAGAAGTATAGTAAAACCTACAGTGTTATGCACATTATTTTATGGGCAACATTTTACAGCTACAGCTAAAGTGAACTTTGTTTTTGGATATGAATATACGTCGTAAATAATGAGTACATATTTTTGTTTTAAATACAAACACTATCAAATACTCTAGTACATGTTATTAGTTATATAACAGAGAATTATCCATACTCAAAACTCGGGTGTGTATACATTAAGAAAAATTATGATAATAACTAGATAATGAATCAGCAACAATTTATGTTGTACTTAGGTATAGAATCGGAAGTGAAACTAACTTATACTCTACTGTACAGTAATATGTGTAATTGTATACAACAATAGCCATGAAGTTATACAACATATTAATTATACATTAAAATATTAACTCAGAGATAATTTAAATAAATGTAAAAGCGACATGCAATTAAAAATAAGATTACTTTTGTTAGTATAATAAATCAAAGAATATATCTTATTTGGCGCGAAAACAGTTGAAAAACAATAAAATAAACATATTAATATACATTGTATATATTTTAATGTATTCCTAAATATTCTTTTAAATAATGAAACTTATTATAAAAGCTATTAACGCAGTAACGTCAAGGAAAAAAAATTAACTATTAAAACATTTCACTATATAATCAGAATATAGTAGACACTGACACACTGAATAATATATAGACAACCTTTATCACTTACACTGGCCAAGAATATAATTCGAATTTAAAGTGGGCCATACATCTAAAAAACACCGGACAGGGTACACGGACCACGAACAGTAAATTGGACATTCGTCTTGTTTTTCTCATCCTCGACAGATATAATATTATAAACCTAGTGCTGGATTATTATCATACATAAAAAAAATGATTACTATTTATTACAATAGTTAATTGAAAAACTGTTTCAGTTAAAGACGAACATAATTGTCAATTATGTAGGTACCTAAAGGTTTTCTTTAAGCTTATAGAAATTGTTTTGATAAAATAATAACTTCAGTATTGCAATATAAAATAGGTATAATTTATTATCATATACATATACAAATGAATAAATGATCATGTTAAACTATGTCTTATATGTGACACACAAATTGACTATGCATACGGACATAAGACTTGGTCAAATTATTTATTATTATATACAATTAGGTACTTGATAAAATTATTGAATTCAACTCACCTTGTGGAAAGTTCTCACGCCTCCCTCCCCCCAATCATCTACCATTAAACATACAATTATACAATATTATAGACTATAGTGTTACACACGTGTTCCTCCCCCCCTACCAACAAAAAAACCTACAAACAAAACAAAAATGGCTAATTGCCTTAGTTACCGTGCTTAAGCTCAATAAAAAAAAAGACTATAGAGTCAGTCACAACTCAATATGAGCGTTTAAAAATATATATTTTTGAACAATAATTTTAATAGTAATTTATGTTTTGTTCGCATTAAAAATAATTATATTAAATAAGTGTACCAACATAAATTTATATTATTTTTTAAATTACATTAAATTATCATAAAATTATTGCCTTTTTAAATCGTAATACCTATTCATAAAAAGTTATACAATTTATAAAATGGATCAAACTGAATTTGAATATCTTATTAAATAAAATTTTCTGAAATATACCTTATAAAAATAATATGTCAAGAAAATATTTTTTTTTAAAAACATGCTAATTAAAATAATTAGTATAGAGATGCTCTCAAAATATAAAACAAAATTAGTGGAGCTCTGTTTCACTGCACCGCCCACTGTTAATAAAAACGTAAGTTCGGAACGATTCAAGACTCAAAGATATTCAAATTTGAAATTACGTGACAAACCAACTGTGGTCGGTACTCTCGAGTAGTAACACGGTATAACTTGAAAATTACACAGAAACGCATTTTTAAACATAATAGTCACACTTAAACTGTTAAATTAACATTTTTTTTTAAACTCTTACAAATTGCCTGCTTAAAGCACCGCAAAGAGCGGGTATACCACACGTGCACAAATGGTGCAGCGAGACTTTACAGAGAAATAAAATATTGAGTAGATTGAACGTGGGTAGATGGGTAGATGGGTAGATGGGTACCTATTGGTTCGACAATTACTGCATTAGAAATTTACACTTTGGGCTCTTGGGTGTTCTCATGTCGATGCGTACCTAATTACGATGGCATATGAAATAACGTGTCGCCCGGCCAACCGGTTCGCAGACAATTATACATAATATTATATTGGAATAATGAAGACGCGATGATGTGACGGAATAACAACTACGTTCGACGCGCGTGAGCATTAAGAAGACGCATAATATTATCATGTTGTATCCGTCTTACAAACGTACATTGTACAACATATAGCAGCAAATTAATTGTGTTCAGTGATTCTGACTTTGTGTAGTATACGTTTAAAACGAATTGGCCTATTATAAAACTTAAAAGTAATAGGACGCATAATTACATAAAACAATATCGGTGTTTTCACGTGGGTTTACGATGTTTTAATTTTTAAGTGAGTATGAGAATTATTAAATTGTAATATTTAAATATTTTACTTACTCGTTAGGGTTACTATAGCTTATACAAATTAAAATACTGTAAAAACCCCATGTGAAACACATAGGTAATATTCTTAATATTTTAAGTTTGATAATAATTATTGGTCAATTCACTCTATTATTAAAGGATACTACCTACATAAAATTGGAACTGCTAAACTCAAATTTTCCTTATAAGACAGGGAATACACACGCGAGTGTGGTGCGTCCTCTTAATACGATGATCATTATTTCCGTACCAAACAGTTTCTGTGAGAAGCTTGCAAGAACGCACTCCTTTGTCACCTTCGAAAGGACACGCAGCTGGTAATTCCAACGTCACTGGACGATGTTAAGTATTTCAAATTTTCTTCCGGGAAATCCCTGCATATTGACAGCTAAACTCATATATCGGCCAAGGTCACAACCGTACTTATAAAATGATTAACGAGAACTCCCATAAATTATATAGATACCGTTTGTTCTTCATATCTATCTATGACATAGATGGGGTGAATGAAAAAAAAGTTAACTGGTTTAACGTATATGAGCTTCAGTAGAGTTGAATTCTACTCTCTGGTATATAGAATAACTTATATGGTAACATTGTTGTGTACGCATACTAACCACATAACTTGATCGATCACACAGCGTCAAATTATTTTTCGGAAATCAGGGTTCACATTACCATGGCAGAGTTTGAAGTCACCTCTACGGCGTCGTTCGTGGCCTTCAAGACTGCAGTAAGCAATATGGTTAAGCGTCGTCGTGTAGTGCAACAAATTTCTGACGACCACTTTTGGCGACGATGATCATGCAATCAAGTGCGTTGCCCTGACACCCCAAGATGAAAATATTGACTTGAAAGTTGTTTGGTATTATATGATTTATATAACGTTACAAATTATAACCACACAAAAAATGTTGTAACTACACCGGTAATGTTTAACTGGCACCCAGGGTTTTTTCTTTGATATAAAATAGCCAGACAGGTAATATATAACATAATATCAAACAATTTTCAAGTAAACATTTTAATTAATTAATAATTAGTACTTAGAGTGGTGCAGAGCAGTAACATTACTCTGCCATCCGGAAGTATCGATGTGATTAAAAATTGTTATATATATACCTAATAATTATAAAATAACATAATACCAAACAATTTTCTAGTCGACATTTTGAACTTGGGTGCAAGCCGTTCACGCATTTAAATTTGTTTAACTAAAGACCAACATCAGCGTATTGTTTGAAATATTATCATTACTATATTATAGAAACTCCGTAAGCCACACCTCACCTCTGGCGACCGTGGATCACTCATCGGGATCCACGTTCGTTTACATAAAGGTAGTATAATAATATATACCACTCTATTATGACTGTGGTTACCGTGGTATTTGTTTAACGCCTAATAACCACTGCACAGGTTTTGTTAACCATACCAGAGAAGTGAACCGACGGTGGTCAATCGAAACTTAACTGAAAACACGAAGACTAGAATTTTTAATATAATAATTGAGCATGACTAAAAAATATTATATCGTTGTGGTTGTGACGGCTCGCGACTAATCGGAAAAAAACTATATTGTTGTACTTTGAAAACTATAAGCATTGAAACTATATTATGTAGATAATATATAAAAACAGAAATAAAATAAAACAGAAAACTATAATTTCATTAAAAATATATTACAGTTCATTTACGCCAACATAATATAATAGTGCACGCTGCGGGATAATCAGTGTATAGGCTGTTGCGTTTATACTTCGCACTTTTTTATTAGGCGTAAGTGCACGCAATAATATTGTTAATAGATATTAGATGTGTTAATACCACACATTATAATTAGTGGTTATTGAATACTGATTAATACCTACTTACGTAAATTGTTATCTAATAATAATAAAATTAGGTACATGCTAAATTATTAACTGTTAACGTTTGATTTAGAAAATATATAATATGCTACATATAAATTATAATTCATCTTATCCGTGGTGTAGGAATGTGACTATAATACATAGGCTGATAGGCAGATATCGAAGTGGGCGGGAGAGTTTAGTCCTCCAGGATGTTTTCAAGAAGATTTAGTCCATCTACAACACTTATAATATTAATAGATTTATAACATAAAAATAAACATATCATCACTTTCACTTATTATTTATTTATTTAGTTTATTTACATTTGTATACCTATAGAAATATGTCTGGAAGCAAAATATAGGCAGTACTATGAAGGTTGAAGTCTGCTTAATTTGTATAATGGATAAAAATGTCAACCAGCCCACCACCACATGCCTGAACACACATACAAACATACACTCATGCACACACATACACATTACACATACACACACACAATCGACGAAGTATCCCCCCCCAAAAAAAAAAAAATATGCGTACGTTCCCTAACAATGAATTACATCAGTGTTGCACGATTATTTAATAGTTTTTTATTTTATTTTACATACCCTTAAAACGAAGTTATATGCAACACGTTTGATGATTTTCAACCCAAAATTATACTTTATATATATAATTGTACAATAAATACACAAAGATAATATCATTTAAATTTTAAATCGATTAATATTAATTTTGTATTAGAATTTGAATATTGTACAAAAAAAACTTAAGTATTAACGTTAAAAATAAATAGTGTTTAAATTAATTTTAATTAAATTAAAGCTGAGTTTGATATCGACATGATCATTTAATATTTTAACTAACCTAACAATATAACGTGTGATATATTCTTTCAAATTTATTAATCTAAAGACTAGGGCGTTTTATTCACTTAAAATTAATTTGATGGATTTTTTAATAAAAAAAAAAAAAATGAAAGGGGTTTTAAGAATCAATCAATCTACCCCTATATAATATATGTAATCCTTCATCTCCGCACACCAAACAAAATCACCAAATGGAACGCATATACAGTGTTCTCAATTTCTCATTAAAAGTATATGTAAAAAATATACTTGGTAGAGTAATTAATCAATGTAAAGTATTGGTGTAAACTTTTACTTTTATATTGATTTACACTTTGTTGATAATTTTTTACATTTTAGTTAGGTTTGTATTTTTATATCAATTTTAAATAAATCAACAACTAAAGTTAACTTAAACACTATTTATTTATGTCATGCTTTAATATTTAATAATTATTAAACCAAAGTTCCAAAGTTATAAAGTAATGGTCTAATGTTCAAAAAAAATTTTAATTAATTATAATTAATATTGTGATTTAGAAATTTATAAAATGCGCGAGGTGGTCTACTTTGAACTAGTGGTTTACCTATATATTTTAAAATTTTCAAAAAGTAAAATATTTTCAAATGTATTTAGTAAATAATGTAGTATAATAAAGTGTAAAACAAAATTTAACTCAACAATATTACTATTAATTATAAACATTATATGATTAATATGTTTTTGAGGAAACGTTTACGGCATATTGTCCTTACACCGCACACACATAAATATAGTATAATATATATATCAGTATAGCACGATCACAGTGATATTTGTTGACATTTTTTTTTCCATCGAACCACGGACTCGAGTCAAGTTTCCCGACCCCCCAATAAATTTCACGGTCTATAGGGTAAAAGCGGGTGCATAACGCAGTTACGGGCCCCGTGTGTGTCCGCCACCCTTCCGACAATTTGCACTTGTCTAATCGGATCAGCATTCCGAAGCGCCTGCAGCTGCCACAGAGGCGGCGACGGCGTTGGGAATTGCGCAAACAACCACCGACACGACAGTGTCAACAAAAATATTGTGTATTGGGTTCCGGTGCATACGCCTGCTCGTCCATCCTCTCCACCACGTAAGTATATATATATATATATATATATATTATATGTGTATGTGCTTCAAGCAAAACAAACTTTATACGGAGGGAGTTGACGGGGGGCACGGCACTTTTAAATGTGTTTAGGACAATCGACTGCAATAATATGTCGCGGTGGAGAAGAGATGCGAGCGTACACAAAAACCACGCGGCGACCACAATATACGATAGCCACCACTCTACAATACCTAATAATAATAATATCACCGTATATGGTATGTATACATAGGCGGTATATTACATAATATATATATAGCACTCTGTTTAGTGGCCCGAAGACGTGTTGGGTTGTTAGAGTGACCGAGAAAGTCGCATGACGACGAGTGTCGACGACTACCCGCGGACTGATGGCGATCGCGAGTCTCCACTGCAATGTCTATTATAATTTATAACACTATTTAAACACCGATTTATTTGAGAAATCAGATTCTGGCCCACGCCCCGTGGTGTAAAATATTCCAAGGGACCTGTTTGATAGGGATGAAAAAGAAGTTTAGATGAAGTCTGCATATATAGATGAATAGATGATATTATTATAGTATTATATTCACGCACGGCTGAAGCGATATAAGCACAGTATATCAAAAAGATGTTCATGCAGGGGGGGGAGGGGTGAATAATTTTGTATTTACTGCAGGATGTAAGTGGTGAAATAGGTAAAACGTACCCATATACGGGGCTACAGAACATTGAACGGAAGTTATTAATTTTATTTTATACTAGTATAGGTACTTATTACACTAATCTTAAAGACAAATCTTAGGCTTTGTTAAGTTAAACGTTAAAATTGCAATGCAAAAATAAACCATAATTCTACATTATGTGAAAATTTTTAATTGCTACACTAATATGACCCAAGTAATTATTGTATCATACGCAAAATTAGCATTATGAATACAGTTAAATTAAAAACTTTTTATAAAGCACATTTACATAGAGTTATTAATGATTGCATATTGAACAGTGTTTTAACATAATATAGGTATTACGTTAAGACATGAATACAATTATAAAACATTATAAATCAAGTTAAACCTAACCAATCCTATTAGAATACATAGTTAATACATACACACATTGAATATAGATACTTCGTTAATACTTAATTTATGAACTATTGATTATATTATACTGTATAAAATTAATTATTTTACACAAACACATTTAATTAGTTTAACATATCACCCGACTTAATTTTATATTCTCGAGAAATTCTACGTAAGTATTATATATGTTACATGTTATGCATAAATAACTGTACCTTACTATATATTCTTAAAAATCATTTTTAATAATATTTACTTAATGCGGTTTCCTTAGGCACCCTAAATAAGAAACAAATTGCTGGAGTTTATGATTAATCAAAACTGGCAAAATTCAATCTGGTTCAAATCGTAAAATACAATAATTAATACTTCATGCATCGTCAATTTTTTTAAATTAATGATTGCAGACCTAGTCAAAAAATAAAATCAGGGGTTGATTGAAGTCAACACCCTATAATAAAAAAGAAAATAATATGTACATAAAAAAAGGGTCTAAGCTATATCCAAAAGAAAATTATTGTATATGCAGACGAATTAAAAAAAAACAACCCTCCCTAAAATCACTCCCAAGTGCTATAGGGAGGGGGTTGTTTTACCATTGTGGGGACACTGAAGAAACTTTGATTAAAGCGGATCGTTGTGGTTTAGCGTTTTTTTATTTGAAGTCCACGCTCTCTATTATTAGAAGCAATTGTATAAGAAAAATACATCAATGCTGCAGCGCGTGTGTCCAATTCCAAATAATATTCAATAGATATACATTAGGGAAGTTCATGTATTATGATTTATGATGTATTACAATTTTGACTGCAGTAAACATTTTGAAAATTAAATAATAATTTTGCTCAAATATGTGAGGCCCAAAACAGAAATAATCTCAGCTTTTAGTATATCTGCTCTCTATATTATATTAATTCTTTTAAGATAGTTACATTTTTATTTTCATTTTATCTGTAAAAACATATATTCTAGTAATACATAAGTCGATATTATATAAACTTGATTCACTTATAAGTTATAATAATTATTCTATTATAATTATTTGCTTCCTTATGTTAACTCTATAATATTTATAACGTTTACGGGTAGGTATAGACCAGGCGTGGTCAAACTTTTTGATTAAGGTCTACGCTGAGGGTATATTTTTTCTTTTAGGATCGACTAATGTAAAAAAAATACTTTATATTAATAATAAACACGTTTATATAAATAATAAAATTAAAGTGTAAAGTTATCTAAAATGAGTGTTTCACATACATTTTTAAATAATTTTAAAATTAATTAACATTACCAATAGAATTGATGTAGAAACGTGCTGTTGCATATCGTGCAGGCCAGTTAATTATAATTCAGTAATAGTCGCTATAACCGCTAAACGATGACGGGGTGGGAATGATCATCAGAAAGTATAGCTCAGACGCTCGGTACATATTCAGCTTTTATAACTTCCATGTAATAAAATGCCATTTTACATTAACATTTTAATCTAAAATACGTATTTAATCACTGTATCTACTAAATAACAAATGTAATTAATGAATTTACAAGGATCGACTTAGAAATGATCGAAATATCGACCAGTCGATCGCGATTGACTGTTTTCGCCACCCCTGTATAGACAATACACAAATATATTTGGCATTACATACTTTAAAATATAGGTAATAACTAATATTTAATAGTTTTTAAAATCAAAAAATGTAACCCATGTTATAATATAATAATCAACTATATAATGACACACTGTCAGCTGTACTCAATAGTAAAATTTGTTCCGATTAAGTTAATTAATTACGCGTATAAAAATGTGTAGATAAACTCAATTTAAAACTTAATTGAAAAAAGTCGACCACATAATGTTTAATATTTAAAACTTTGAATCGTCTTATTATCAATATATTCATAACATTGAATGATTTAATCTTAATCTATTATCGTCCAGAATCGTTTTTCTAATACAAAAATGTATGTTTCATGTAAGCATTGCATGCGTATCTGGGAGTAAATGACATGAAAGAGAACACTCAGTATTTAAATTATTGTGTGTAAAAATAAAATTAAAAGGATAAATAAATGTTTTGAGCATAACATATTATAAGGATACCTATTACCTATACTTAATTCAAACAATCTTTTTTTATAAACCATGCCTTTAAGAAATACATTTTAAAATTATTTATTAAAACAATTTAAGTACCGAATATTAAACTACCATTAAGCAGTGGCGCCGAAGTCCATGCTGACGTCGGGCCGTGGCCCGACCACTTTTTTAAAAAATGTGGCCGGCCGGCCATATATTATTTACTTCATAACTTTATTATGAGCATGAGTATATTTAAACCGTGATTATGAATAAATGTATATCAAGGTACCTCTATATTAAATAATTAAGATATTGAGGCCGGGAAGTTTTAAAATTGCCGACCACTTTTTAAAAACTTCGGCGCCACTGCCATTAAGGGTAACATATGTAATTATTAATTGAACATCTTGGTGGTTGCGGTTAATTCTTAAAATTAATGTAACACTTAATCTCAAAATAAATATTATAACTATTTATAAATTCACTTATTGATTCGATTATCAACTATTTGAAAAATATAGACTCACATTTTAAGAAGATAACTACACCACTGTCCACTATGAACTACTGCATCCAATAAAATATGAAAATAATTATCACCAGTGAAGTAATTATTGTGATGATCAATAGTACATATTTTCATTTGTATGAACAACTAATAATAATTTTTCTTTCGAAACAAATATTCAACATTTACCTAGCAGATTATACTAGAAATGTGTTGACATCGTTAAAAAACAATTACGTGGAAAATGTCGTTGAATATTCCATGCACGTATAAGAACCTTCACTAGGATAAAAAAAAAAGAATAAAAATCGCATTCAGTTGGGTTGGGAAATTGCATGGCTGCAAATGGTTTTCGAGGATATTTCTACGAGACGACTTAATGTGACTGACCAGCATGTATGGGGAGAAACCGGAACAACATGTAAGGAATACTAAAGACAATCGTTTGGAAAAGGAGGAAAAAATTAGCTATACATTTACATGACGCTTTTACTATCAGAATACCTAATAAGTCACTTTAGACACATTTGAATAATAAGTTATAAATTCGTATTTTGATTTACTTATAAATAACGAGTTCAACGAAAGAATTAAATTGAACAATTTAACTCATTGCTTTATAGTTATTTTGCTCAATATTCACATATTATTTTTTACATAAAAACTCAGAATTTTATACGGTTATTTTTTTCCTATATTAACAAAACTTTGGTCTCTTTTACCAATCTACAAAATAAAATAGACATTTTTCATTCCTCTCAAGCGACAATACGAGCCGATACATCATTGTTCCAATTATTTTTATCATTTTTATCATTTATATATTGTTAATTTAATAAATAGTTTTACTATTATAATTTATAATATTTAGTATTGTTATTTCTCGATTGTAATCTCGTACCATAGTTTATATTAAGAAATATAACATTAGATGTATATTACTTTATTTTAAAAAATTTCCAAGTATCTAATATGTATTATAGGGGTTAGGTACTAGCTGTACTTAAGGCCAGCGAATATTTTAATAAAATAAAATAAAAATATTTATTGATAGAACTTATAAATAATACTCAGGGGAACTTTTATTATTATTGATATTTTTTTTTTCATAAAGAAATAATACCTATATATTATTTTTAAATATGGAATGCATGCAGAGTTACTCTACTGTAGATATAATATTATAATATATACTATAGTACATATGTATCCAATATTCTTGTAACCACAATCGTAATCAAGAATCCAACTTCTATTTGCTATTGATTATATTGAGAGTTGCTGAATTTTATAGTTTATTTTATGAACACAATTATATTTCAGTACCTACAGGCTGCATTGACGTAACGAACTGGCAACTGCGGTGTATAAAATGAAAATAGTATGGAGAATTTTTAACAAACATCTCACGTCAGCACTACCCATTAAAAATGTTAACTTTTTTTCTAAATTTTTTAATTTACCCAATTATCATAAATTTACACAACTGTCCCTTGCAGCGTTCGCATGACATTCATTTGCGTGCAAAAACGGTTTTTACAGTTTTTAGAATTGTGTCGTCTCGCCTGCCCTGCCTATAAGGTTATGGGGGCGTGGTAAATATTTTAATAGCGATACCCAGAATTAAAAAACATTTTATATTCATACTAATGTTGCAAAAAATGTATGTGTTAAACATCAAATCACATGCTATTAAAAATATCATTCATATTTGTGATGTTGCAATAAATAATAATTTAATACTTTGCCTTCATTATAATTTTGATATTTTTTTTAAATATCTCTAAACTATAGCTGAGTTATAATTGCTACCTGGGTTGTATATACAACTAAATGTTAATTCAAAAATGTAATAGAATAAAATCATACAAATATTTCCAATTTTATGCATAATACACAAACAATATAAAAATATATAATTAATTTAACAATATAATCGTTAATGCAAAATCTAAAAAAAAATTAGTATTGGTAGGTAAATATATTTATATTTATATTTTAAATGAATAAATATAAATATTATTACCTAATATTTTGATTTATATTATTGGCATTGGACATTTTTTTTACTCATGAGAAATAACTTTACACCTACCACTTACTAGGAAATTAATTTTAACTCGAGTTTTAATACTTTTACCAATAACATGATTACCATAATTACCTATTTAAAGTGTGTGTTACGAATTAAAAATCATTCATGCTAATTGGATTTGTGCTAAATTTTCAAAAAGTACCGAATATTTATGGCTTTTATGTTTTGGGGTATGATCGCCTACGTACATATAAATATGCTGTGTAACTGAGCCGCCCTCTTGTATATATTATATTATAAATCTGGAGATAATTTATTTAACTACACTAACTAGAGGGTGATGTAGGGGAAACACCGTGAGATCTGTTTTTATCGCCGATGACAGGATTTAGGTGATATACCGTCACACCCTCTCAATAGCATATTATAGCTGAGTCATCTCCGTTATAGACACTCGTTATCGTTTATAAACATCTCGTATTCACAACAGTAAATACCAATTTTATGGGCAAAAATTTCGTTTGACCGAATCGAGAAAACCCATCTTGTACCAGGTAAGAATTCTTCCTCCAAGTTAAACCATGAAAAAATGATGCTACAGAGACTGAACACAACGAAACTGCACTTTGGACCCTTTGTGCTGTTTCACCCTTCCTTCTCACATCCTTTACTAGACATCGTAAACTTTTACGAGTGTCCAAACCGTTGGGCGTTTTAATAATCTAGAATGCATACAGCGCGTTATTACACCGCCACAGCACGCAACGCACTGGAAAATGTTTCATTCGTATAATTGTTTTGACTGAAAAAACAACTTGCATCGACCTCACTGCCACTTTTGTACGTTGGACATTTCAAAAATTGTTTCAATTTTATTTTTTTTGTTTTTAAATTATATACAAGTTACAACGTGATAAAACATATTCTTTTAAAATACTATTTTGATAATAATATTTGAGAAAGATATTGTATTTAATCTATGCCATAAACATCATGTTTCTTTAAAAGAAATATTTTTCGATACAGTTAGGTCGTAGCTGGTACCTCATATAAAATAGCAAATGTGATCAATGTCTATAAACGGTATATCTAACGCCTAAACGTATGGACAGTAGCTACATATAGATAATCTATAATATGCTTCTATGAGATAATTCTAGTGAATTAACCTACAAAGTATTGACTATAAGAAAAATACAGAACAACGATAACATATTATTTTCTGATTACATAATTAAATTAATTAATATTATTCAATTTGATAAATATTTAATAATACCTACTTAATACCAGCACTGTGTATTCAGGTACATAACAATAAAATACATTTTTTACGTGTTTAACCTGAGACCAAACCTGCAAATTTGAAACTAACATATTTTAATTTGTTTGTGTAATGCCATATAGGTGATATTTTACGTCCTCAGAAATATAAATCTACATTTTAATCAGCTAGCCTATTTTTCTTTTTCTTTTTTTAATAAAAAAATGTTCTTTACATTAATATCTTTATTTTTTTTTTTATTCTTAAGTTAATAAATCATTATTATTAACCAAATTAAAAGGCGAAAAACATGCTAAATCAAAAATATATAGCTATAGATATTTGATTTTTTTTATAAACTTTCTTCTGTGATTTTAAGTTTCAACAACTTTATCCATCACAATATTATTAATTGGTATACAGTAAATGTTTTTAATTGATCAATTTCAAAATTGTGCTATTTAATGATAAACATTAACTTGACATAATTTAGTTAATTCAACGTTAATAACGTTCAAATATAATAAGTTTTTAGATAACAAACAACATATTTCTCTTTAAAAGTTTTATGTTACATAATATGGAAAAAATACTAACTTAACTCGGTTAGAAATAAGTTGATTATTTATTTTTTAGTTATCAACTGGGTCATACAGTGATAGTGCAACTTCCAAATATTTAAAATCATAACTCAACATTTGTCAATATCATGATATAATTTATTTCATGAAATACTATTCATTAAAAGGCCCATCGGGAAAGTTCATGAATTCCCGATATGCCGTAAATTCACCCCTGCATGGTGAGGAAACTGATTTCATGTAAGAAACTTCCCAAAAAATTACGCTTGGCCAGATATGCGAAAAAGTTTTGAACACGCCTATGGCTACATCATATTTCAATAAATTACGAATTATAATTCATGAATAAAAAAAAGTTCAATTTATTCTAAACTAAAATATTTAGACAAGACACTTGAAAACAAATTTAAACAATAATTTGAATAATTTTTCTATACCTACTTGGGTATTTTTGAAATGTATTTTTTTTAATAAAAGTAAAGAAAATGTTTAGCTAGTTATTGGATTTTAACTCTCACGGACTTTAGAACAATATGAATATTATATATTATTATATGGTATGAATGATGAAACGATTACCAAATAAAAAAATTATAGTACCCAATGAGCAAAATCTGTAAAATGTTTTCACTTGTATAGCTCATGAGTTATTGTTATATTTGTATCACTCAAAGTTCAATCATTACACAATTAATAGTTAAGCTGCAGAAAATAGCTGCAGAAAGTTTAAGATAATAATATTGTTAACATAAAGCATGGGTGATCCACAGACAAAACTGAATACCCATGCGCCATCTATCGGACATCAGACAACATTACTACTCAAGCGCTATCTAACTAACACATTATTACGGTAAGTTTACTTGCACAGAATTCTGAATCTATCATGCTAAGGTGACTAAATATAGTCTGTACGATTATACCTACCAAATATGATATATTATTTATTCAAGACATTATACGCATTTCGACAATATTTATTCATTTTAACAAAATAGTGCCATTAGGTATAATGCTCTAGATTGGAGTTTCTCGACTTGAGAGTCGCATCGGTCAGAAATAATTAAACTCATAAGTCATAAGCAGAAAAACAATAATCTTTCATTCGTTTACCTTATGAATAATAAAGTAAAAAAGTATAAATTAAAATGGTATATAAGATAGTTTATCAGATTCATTATAAGGGGACAGGGGATGGCTGATTTTATTTTACACCTATTTTGGGAGTCGCTTTAAAAATGTAGAGCTGCTATATAGATGACATTTATTGGAAAACTATTACAAAATTACATAGGTTTACAACAATTTAGAACAAGACAAAGTATATACCTAAAAAGTTACAATTTCAACATCAAATTAAGAACAGATCAATTTCCTAGTACTAAAATAATATAAGCATGACAATAAATATCACATTTATAATAATAATAAATTTTATTAGAAAAATGCATAGTTGGTCATTACCTACCAACGATATTAATATATTATTATATTTGAAAATGCATTACCTTATTTACGATACGTTTCCCATTTTCTTTTTCAGAATCTGCAGTCGTAAATAGTAGCATACGAGCCGCTAAAGAAGATTGATATGTCTTTTCGTATTTGGCAATTTTTAGTTTTGAGGAACTGTAAAAATAAAGTAGGTATGTTATTTTTACTTTTCAATGGATACCAATGATAAAATTACATATTATTTTTAAATTTAAACACAAAATTATATTTACAAACTATGTGTTATTTGTGCAACAAACAAACTTTTAGGAATACCTACATAAATATAGCCTTTGAGTAACACTAAGGAGTAAAGCCGGATTCACAGCTACATCGTGTGTCGTGTCGTGTCGATAAAATCGCATTATGTGATTGGAAGTTACTTTTTTGATATCACGTAATAACCAAGTTGCAACCGAGTATACCAAGAATTTACGATACCTCAACTTTTAAACCAATATGGTTACCTGCATTTGTAACCATAGTTACCACGCCCTTGCACGACACGATACACGACTTTATGACTTAACTATATATACCAATATTACCAACAATGTACCTATTACTAAAATAACGGTTTTGTTAATATTCTTTACAATCATTGACTTTCAGGTGGCCGACGATGCGATGGTATTAGAACGAAGGCGATGGGCCTGCCGCGATGGTTATGACTATTGGCGGCAGAAGCTGTGGTGGCCGACAAACACGAACGACACCTGGACGTGTCCGAGTCGGCGCCGGTCGGTACCCGGATCGGTTTCATCGACGATGGGTCCAAGAACAGCGGGCCGCCATGCCTGATCGTGCCGGTGCCGGGAAGCGCGGTGGACACGGACATGATAACGGAACAGGACGCGGGTGCAGGCGTTGGACAGGGAGTCGCAGACGTCGTACACGCTGGTGGCGATACCGTTGAGCAGTGAGAATGTGCGCGTAATCGACGAGAACAATAATTCCCCAATCTTTCAATGCACGTCGAGTTTTTGGAGAACACGCCGCGTGATACGAACCCAGCGCGGGACCTGGGCCTGAGCCCATACGACACGCAGCGGTACATATGCGATCGTGACCGTAACGTGAACAACGCGTTCAGGCTGTCGTCGCACCGCAAAAAAGACTACGTGCTATACTTGGACCAGCAGATCAATGGTTATCTGTACCGAGAGACGACGGCCGCCTATCTCCAGGTGATCGAGGTGTACGACGGCGGCCTGTCCTCGCTCAGGGGTGCCATATGACGGTCAACGTGATGGTGCTGGACGCAAACGACAACCAACCCGCGTTTATCTACGTGACCGTGTCGACGAGCAGTATGCAAGTGCACGCCACCGATGTGGACGACGGCAATAACGGCGTGGTCGAGACACCATCAGCCGGCAGCTGTGCAACAAGGACGGCTATACTTCACGGTGGACAGGCGGACGTGCGTGATATTTGGTCAAACGGCCGCTGAACTACGAGACGCGTGAGGTGTACGAACTCGTGGTGGTGGCCAAGGTTCGGGGCGACAATTTATCAACGTGATATTATACTGAGCAACGACGCGACGCCGAAGAGCTCCATTTCGACAGCATGTACATTTTCGATTTTTCCTATTTTAATATATGCAATATTTTGCGGATATTTTGCGTAATTTTGCGGACTAATTTTCGATTTTTGCGGACAAATCGTTTTTTAGCAAATCATAAAAAACAGTTGACATGCTGGTGAAATGGTTCGAAAAATTAAAAAATTAACTTTCTCTACTTTTTATCATACCATTATATTGCGGATAATTCATGTAATTTGCAGACTATTTTTGTTCAATAAATATTTCGATTTACCATATTAAACCACAATTTTAAAAACCGATAAGGTACTTAATGATGGTATACTAA
>NC_042494.1:109493291-109514492 GCF_005508785.2 Acyrthosiphon pisum | reverse complement strand
TTTTATGATTTGGTTAAAAAACTATTTTCCGCAAAAATTGAAAATTAGTCCGCAAAATTACACAAAATATCCGCAAAATATTGCATATATTAAAATAGGAAAAGTCGAAAATTTACATGCTGTCGAAATGGAGCTGCCACTGACGCGGGCAGCACACCATTGCACTCGTCCAAGACGTTCCATCAGCCGGTTTTCGCCGGGCCCGCGCACTGGGCCAGCATGTCGAAAAGGCCGAGCGGGGCACACCATGGCCGGGGTGTTAGTTAACGAAGAGGACGAAGGCGACAACACAATATACAAGATGCGTGATATGTACGCCGCCGCCGTTTTTTTTATTGACTTATTATATTATTTTTAATATTAATGCTATGTATTATTTATATAAATATTATATGTATATAATAATATTTACGTAATACCTAAGACTGATATTTTTTAATTGTACTATATACCTACCTAGTACCTAGTTCTAAAAAATGTGTTCAACAATATTAGATATATTATTCTTGATATCATTTTAGTATGAAATTCTTCTTAGTCCCTAAATTTAAAACCTCGATGTTTACTATAATAAAATCAAAAAATATCAATTACCTGCCAATAAAACTAATATTTATCATTAATGTATTAATTCGTATCATATTAAATAAATAATATCCGCATACCTAGTACCGCATAGTAATTGACATTGATCAGTATTATAATGAACTTTATTTTTAAATGTGTAAATATAGTAATACAGTAATAGGTATCTATAATCTATATGGTAAATTAGTAACGTAACCACCTACCTATCTTTCGGTAGATTTGGCATAGGTGTAGGAATTCTAGGTGGTAGAACAGGTATTGGCGATGTTCTTCTAATTGTTTTTCCAATTTTGAGCCGTTTGTTTCGTCCATCTATTATTGTTGCCATGTCTCCACGACTCGGTGGCCTCCCGTAAGCCGATATTTCCACAGTAGCCATCTGGTTAAAAAAAATATATATACTATCATTAAAAATAATAAAAATGTATATATTTATTTAATAGTTTTTCTTTAAGGATGTATAATATGTATTTTGTGTTATAAACATTTTTATACGTTATCGGTGTTCACTCATCTAATCTGATCAGTATACATAATACCTATGTCCAATAAACTTATATATGTCTAGACGTATCTTTCGTATTCTTTACGAATTTACACGTTTACAAATTAGAATTACTTCTGTTAATAGTTTCCAATTTATAGCCTGACAGATAGACAATAGTTACTGATATTAAGAAATTAACTTAGGTGACTATAAGTAGGTACCAATATAACAGAATGACTAATTTTTTGTGGAAAATATGAAAGACAAAATTTAAATAAAAGAATATTTAGGGCTCTTTTGAAGAAATAAAAATGTGATATTGTGATCCATAACCCGTGTTTTCTATACTACTGGAAAAGTACAATGAAGAAACCTATTTGGACTTATATCAGAGTTCATGTAAATGATACCACAATGGTAAAAGTATAATATGTCAGTTACAGCGATTGTCAAAACAACAATGGAGAAGACTTATTTCCCCTTTCACGATTCGATGAGTCCGTTCCTTTTTAATCAACTATACTTCCTGATATCGCATATTTTATCATTTTCAAATTTATTTTGTTTGTTCTATAATTTAACATTTGGAAAAATATAGGTACTTTAATCATTGATTACCAAGTATATTTTTGAAAAGGTAATATCATACAATTCAATTTATTTTGTTTGTTTAATGTACCTATTCAATATATTATTGATCTTCGTTGATTGCCTACCTATATGATACGAACACAACATTTTAAATTTTATTAAACTATGACGAACATACAGCTATAGTTTTATCAAACTAAACTTATCTACTATACATGTATAGTAATTACTGTTATACCAAAAACAGTAGACATTGTGTTCACAATATTCACCGTGTGAAATACATCACTTACAGCCCGATTAAAACTATTATTTCAATAAAATTACTATTATAATAACAATTGTTTTTAATTCCATCAAAATAGTGTGTTTGTATACATATCAAAATATAATTCATAAAAATTATTAGTCCCATTATATTTCCGTACAGTAATAACAGTTTTCTTTGTTGTGTCAACCCTGAAAAAAGTTTCTTCCCAAACGATTGTTCGCGGATCGGACACATAATTTTTGGAGAGGGTGACACACTATGTGCTTATACATTATACAAATGCTCCCACCGTAGAACGAAAGAGGGTGTTTTTATCCCCCGTTCTTTGCATGTGCTGACCCTACGCCGTTTTTGACAGTGTAATTTATCGTATTGTGTTGATTAAAAATAATCGCGGGATTCATCGAATCCGCTAGCGACAGAAAGCTAATAGACTTACTCATCGTCCGATAACTCTAAAAAGGGTTAGATTGTAGTTTGCGTTCTGACAAACGTCCCGAATCTTATCTCTCAGATTTACAGAAATATATTTCAATAAACTAATATTTACATAGATTGATGCCTATACCTACTGGCTACTTGTATTTATTAAAATGTATTAATTGGCAAATAATAATCAGAGCAGGGTCATCATTTCTGTAAGACAATATATTCACAATAAACAATAGTACCTACCTAAATACTAAATAGTTATTACTTATGCCTTTGGTTAACTGGTAATATCATCACTTTAGATAAAAAAAATAGTACATTGAAAATATTATTAAAAAGGTTATTAAAAAATGCAGTTCCTTAAAAAATGTACATTAAACAAAAAGTGGATAAGTGGATGTCGCTCTGCTGTACAGTAGGTTACAAGTGGGTCAACGTATAAAGGATTTTATTAAACTTGAATTCAATTATATAATATCATTGTATAAGAAAAACGATTCTGAGCGGAGACGGTTTGTCAGTCTGGATATTGTCATTATTTATTATATCCTGTTAGTTGAATTTATATTATAATAGGTATTATTTTTTTTATTCGTTTCTATAGTGATAATCAAAGCGTTAAAAATTAAAATCCCATTTTTAGCGGTTTTTCGTAATTTGTCGGTGGTTTTTCCTGTCGCATTAAATAACTATTGAGAAAATTGAAAAATAACCTTTTTAAAGTAGGTACCATCTTGATCCAATTTGCTAAAAGATAAGGTAGGTACTATATGTTGAAATCGAAGCACTCCTTCTGGTAGTTATTTTGTATACAGGATATAAAAATTGTGCTTGTTCATACATAGTATACATTGTAATTTACTATATTCACATAGGTAAATATTAGCATTGAGCATAGGTATTAGCTAGGTACTAACTCATAGGAAAGAAATATCGTTAAATATTGGACAACAAAATAAACTGAAGAACTACTTGCTTCGCTGTGTGGTAAATTATGTGTGTATTGTGTACCTCGACTCATGAGTAGGTAACTTTAATTTATGTGTTATCCTACAAATGCGATGCTAAGCGAATACATTTTTAAGGATATTTTTTATACACTTATATTAATATTATAATAATACGATAAGTAGTAAATTGAACTAATTTTTTCCATAAACATCACTATACCTACCTACATCATATAATTATTTATTATATATTTATAACATCTATAATTGTTATTAACATTTGTAACTTTTAAGTCAAATCCGGCGAACTGGTATTAATAAATTAGTGGTATAATAATCAATGGCAAGAAGTTTTAAGCTTGTCCGATTAATGTTTTTTGAATTATAACAAAATAACTAAAATTGTGAGAAAAATCGTTATTTTTCGTATAAATATCCAATATATTCAAGTTTAATTTTCAAAATAATGTAAATAATGTAATAATATAAATCGAAAAAAAATATAAAATTCTATGAAAAAAGATAGGTAGGTTAAGAAGATACGAAACGCTTTTAAAATTATATAATTATATAATTTTTAGTAAATATTTGGTAAAAATTGTTAGTGTTTTCGGTTATTTATTCCGTATTTCTGTATAATATGAATTACCTAATAAAAAACAAAATTGATTTTTATTGAAACTGGTATTGTATACTTGGTACCTATATTATATTCTCGTTTTCCAGCTGTTTTTCGTTTGTTGACTGTTGTTCCCAATTTCTAGCCTTTTGGAAACTTTATTTTCATACTATTTTTAAAAACATTATAGGTATAGGTACTATTGTATAAGTACCTAATCAGAATTTCCGTGGCAAATTGCATTACACATAATATAGTTCCAAGAAAAGTATCCTCTTCGTATTTATAAATAATTATGTCATGTCTACATCTATTTTGGACAATGAATGTATGTTAAAAAAAGAACAGTGTAAAATATAAAAATATCACAAACAATACAGTGAAAATTACTAACACAGTTTCAAGACGATTTTTTTTCTAGAAGAAAATTGTTTGTTATAAATAAGATATTTTCTACCTTATGCCTCAAGGCTCTAGTGCAGGAGTCGGCGCAACCTTTTTTTAAGAAACAGTCATTTTTCTAAAAATGTACAAAACCATAATGTTGAACTAGCCTCATTGGCGTGAACAACTTTTTAGTAGGTACAAATTATAAACTACATATTATAAATGACAATAAGTCGTTTATTATAATTTATACTCATAATATGGTTCCGAGAAAAGTTTCCTCTTCGTATTAACAAATAATTAAGCCATGTCTAAGTCTATATATTGGACCATGCATATCACAGATGATAAAGTGAAAATTATTAACACAGTTTTTTTATAGATAAAACATCTAGAAAAACTTCCAGAAGAAAATTGGTCGTTATTAAATAAAGATATTTTCTACCTAGTGCCAATAGAAGCCAGGTAAAAATTATAATAATATAAAATGCAATCATAAAGAACTATCATTATTCATTAAATGCTTTATTAAATATACCTATTTTTAAATATTATAACTGTGTTAACATATTTAAAATTATTTATTGAATCTAAGCTTTGCAACTTATTTTCAGAAAATGTATCTTAAAAAACGATTGATGTAAGATCTCTCTATTAGTTCAAAAAACTAGAAGGTTTCAATGAATATATAATTGAAATGGCAACTTAATAATGATAGTCTTAAAAAGACAGTAAAGTTTTCTCATGTTATATATTTTATAAAGTTATAAATTATAAAACATGATAAATATTGAAATATTTAATAAATAAAATATATTTTATAATAATATAATATAAAATATAAATATTTTATAAATATGCAGCATTTTAGACAAAACATCCTAAAGGACCTTGTGGGCTGTTGGACGGATCCCCCTTGTGCTAATATAAAAAAACAATAAGTCCGTAGTTATTCAGTACAAAAAATAAAGTAGATAATTTTTGTAGAGGTAAATTAAATAAATATTATATCATTTCATTCATTGTCATATTTAAAAAAAAATATTGGTTACCAAAATAATATGATAATTATTTACAATAAAAGGAAATAGTTTAGGCAATTTAAAATAATCGTTAAATACATCAATAACGTTTGTACAAGATTTTATGTTTGGCAACATTTCAGAGCGGCTAACGTGTTCACTGAGCAAAACAGAGCTAATTGTGGAACGAAATCCGTCTGGAGTCATTCATACGCCGGTAAGTTATAATAATATCCTCGATAGGAATTTTTTCTTTATTTCCTAACCGCCGTCGTTCGTAGTATTTTTATTTAGAGTATATTATTTGAGAGGGGAAATGAAACCCTTTCATCTGCGTAAAAACAGTTTGTCATAACTCATAAACATCTATCCAGCACCGACAAAGTCACAATAAATCCTCCGAGAAGAAATTAATTATGACAAGGCTACAGTTTGTTTCTATTACTCAACAAACGTGTGGGGTCACGTATAAGACATACCCGACAATAATTACAGTCATGAAAAAATTGATTTACTTTATTGGTAATTTAAAATTTTCGGCAATATACAAAGGTAAGTAGGTACACAATATTATGTAGTTAATGATTTTTATAACTGTAACAATTTTTAAGATCATAATTCAAAAAAAGAAAAACTCCCATACCTCCACAAAAACTAATAGATATATTATTATGTAATATATCAATTCACTGAATTCGAATACTATTTTGATTTAACCAAATACGTTAGTACACCTTACAAACATAAGTATCTATAAAAGTTATGCAAAATGAAACATTTACATTTTTTTTTTTTAGAAATACCTATACGAGACAAAATACCTATATATTCAATATATTTACATTTGATATTTCAACGCAATATTTTAATATAAAACAGGAAAACAATTAATAATATGTTGTAGGTGCTTTTTTACAATTGACTTTGTGCTTGTAAATCAATTAAATTAAATAAATGTACATTTATTTAGTAAGTAGGTAAGTAAAACTACACGTAATAGGTATTGTAACGATACTGAATTGAAAAAATATAAATGTATTTTATAGAATATATTATTTATTATTTATTGTATATTATTATATTCGTTTTATATAAAATAATATAGGTTTTACACAATAACATAGTGCATGCGTTACGATGAATGAGTGTCAAATATGATATGTCGTCTGGCCTCTTGCTTTTATAATTATAAATTATCATTTATGTTTTCTTCACCCAAAAGAGAACACACATTATATCTATAATCCATTTTTCCAATTATTTCGCAATTTGAAGGATCGATAATAATTGAATGAGCCATTGTTTGTCCATTAACTATTATCTTCGATATACTAGTAAATAATAATAATCAACTATATACATAATATAGTAAGGCGAGTAAGGATATTATGTAGGGAAAGCGCGTGGTTAAACGGCATCTAAACTATATAATGTATATTTAAAATATAGACTCTAAACAATATGGTTACATAAAATATATTAATTAATTTCATAGATCCTATTCGTAGAATACATTTTTTTAAATCTGTCTTGCACCGTTTAATGATTCATGGAAATGTCATTAAAATGTCGTTCATGGTTGTGTTTACATTTAAAGTAGACGGGTTTTAATGTTTAATAACTTATAAAAAATAAAACAATAATATACGGATATATGTATCTATTAATAATACCAAAACTTAACCATACATAGAGTACTTAAATCGCAAACACTACGATTTTAAAAATATGGATCGTGATTTATTTTATGATATGAATTGTATTAATCAATAATCATGATAATATGCACGTCATATATTGTCACCGGTTTTCCCGGAAAAGTACAATAGGAACGAAAAACCTAAGCCGTGCAATTTTACCCCTCGACCAGCACACAATGACGTGGAACGTGATCCATTGTACTATATACCATCTACCCGCTTTTCCGCTAGTTCCAATTATATCACTACTTGTCGCGTAGTGCGTGTATTTATTACAAGTGCCGAACGACAACCACGGGGTGTCGGTAAAAACAAACAGCTGCTGGAGCACCTCCAACCTACCCAAGGGATCGGACTCAATGGCAGTGCATGTAATCATGGCTATTATACTGAATGTGAAATAACCTCTTGCACTTTAGAACTTGAACGCACTTGCAATGCACAAAAAGTAGATGCAGATTATAATATTTTTCGCATTGAGAATAGGTACACATAGGTGTTATTATATGTGCTCATTATTATCAGCTACCTACATCATTAGTATAATATGAAAATGACCTTCATTATTCTATAGATATTAAAATTAAATATATAATTTTGTAAAATAAAAAAATGACAACTATTTTTCAATCTAATATAATTAATAAATAATATTAATAATAACCTCTAATACATAATTTTTAAATAATTATCAAGACCTAGACACAAACTATATCTTCTTAGACATATATATATATATGTATAATAAAACTCTAAAGATACTGTGCAAGTAGATAATATTATTTATTTATTATTCAATTTGATGTTTTTTAAGTATAATACCTACAAATATTACCTACCTAATACTCATGTTGTCATATATATTGTGAAATATGACATATATCCAGTGCCTATATCTATATTAAAAATATTTTTCTGGTAACATACCGAGAAAGGGTTCGTTACCATTTGTATAATATATACTATATTATGTTTGTAAGTTAGATTTTTCACGAAGCAAGTAAGTTATTGGTTTTAAGTTTTAACTTATATGTGTATGTATATATTTTTTCTTAAAAAGTTCTTTTATATTTCTGTGTGCCAATCCGTCTAAATAGACAGTCTATATACTCTATACTCCGGTCTCTTTCTTTCTCTCTATATATATTTATATATAAATAAATATGTATATTTATATGTAAAGTCAGTCGAATGCGGATTATATTTACATTGCGGAGATCATACTAAGCGTTTGTAAGCATCCAAAATTATCTTTATTTCCTGCAGACAGATACAAAAAAACAATACTAAATCCCTAGGTTCCTATTTATTAGTTATACGTACAACATGAGCACGTTGAGTATCGATTAATATACCTAATACTCTTAAGTCTTAGAAATAAAGTTCTAATTTTAAACTATTTTAACTCGATAATCGTTCAAAAACTAATCACTGTCACAATCGTCGTATTTTTTAATGTACCTATTATTAATGTTTTCAACAGTATACTAGTATAGGTATTTAAATTATTAAATAAGTACTTAAATAGCCAAATAAATAATTTAGAAGGGATATTGTGGATAGTAATACCTAATTTAAAACTACTAATACAGTAGATACCTACCTCCTACACAATAGGTAATAAATAATAATATACTAATGTAGATCATCTACAGTTGCATAATATTATGTAAAATCACCGAAATACCAAATAGATATTTACAAATTGTATTTTTATTTACTGTATTTCGGGAATTCGATTAAGTTTCAGCTGTTTTATGAACTCACAAGTTTACAGTTGTAATATTGTATATATTATTTATAAAAATGTTTGTATATTTTGACATTGTAGGTATGCAGGCAATTTGTTTATATGATTCTACAGGCCTCGCGTACCATTGATTTAAAAAAAGAATAGAAAAATCACCAGATTTTATTACATAAACATATACTTCCTCATTATATATTGGTCATTTTTAATTCTATTTTCTTTTTTAAAACATTCTTTCAATTTTCAAGCGTATGAATAATAAATTAACACTGCATTTTTATTAATAATTATTTTACTTAAGATTTTAGTTCTTAAATTAGATTTTTTCAAAATTTTCTGAGTGTGTATTTTAAAATGTAATTGAGAACTTCAAAATAAAAAGGTAGAGTTGATTGTCTATAATAATATAATATATGTGTGTGTGTGTGTGTGTGTGTGTGTGTGTGTGTGTGTGTGTGTGTGTGTGTGGGACTCGCATGAGTACTATAGGTACCTACTTATTTACTTATGCAACTACATAGAACATGGACATTATTGTAAAAATTATTTAACTTTTTTCTGTATTTTTTATCCTTGCATCAGAGTGGATTAACTCAGCTCTTTTAAAACAAACTGATATATTGTATAATAAAAGAAAAATTAAATAAATAAATATTTATTAAAATCTATAAAAAAAAAAAACGATTCAAGTGATATTTATTCGAGTGCACTTCGAATTTTTTTATGAAATACTACTAGGGTGTCATAAATATGTGTAGTTTAACATGAAAGGTTTTTTTATAAAAGCTGAGGCTAGAAGAATAATTGTTGTATATTCGTATGATTCTTTTAACAATTCTTTTGATCTCGTAATGCATTTCTCGCCTTTGATAAATATAAGACAAGTACAAAATATCGAATGAATTACATTATGAAATTAAATATGGTATAGAGGACAAAACAATTTTAAACATTCGTAAATACATTTAATAATTGTAAGTACAATTTTAAAAAAGTACACATTGAAAAATTAAGGTAAAAAAGGATTAGTAGGCACCTATAAGTGTAAAGTAAATAATATAGTAACATCCTCCAGATAAACCTGCGAGTTAGTTAAAAATTAACTAATTCATAATGAAAATCTTATTTAATTAGGTATAACCGTAGTTATGTGGTTTACATTAATACGCATTATTGATATTTAGAATAAGTAATAACCTTATATTACTACTATAGCTGGTAGTACCTACCTCAGAATAATTCTTTCGAGTGCAAGTCATTAATTTATTTCTCAGAAATCCGATGTACCGATCAATTGTAGCTTTTCTACAAATACCACGAACCTACGGTTTAAAAAAGCTTATTATTACCTATATGAAGCTATAATAACATTCTATATTTCTAAGTTTATTACTATAGTTTTTTCAATAAAAAAAATACGCACAAACGTCAATTTCTAACATAATATTCTGTTTGGTATATTTATTTTAAAATATCGGGGTGTACCTCTCTAGGTTTAATTCATAGATAGGCGTAAAGCCGTATATAGGCGTAGGTATATCTATATTAAATAGTATTATTTTTATTTTTATACAATTATACTATACGTCTGCGAATTAATCGCACATAAATACTATATCCATAATTCATAGCAGGTACATACTTATTATTCAGCTTTTGCGTCGGACGAAATGACGTATGAACATAATCCGAACAGCATACGCACAAAATGTAGTTTTAGCATTTCGTTATAACACGGGGGTAGTATACGTTTTTTTATGCCAAAATTATTATAATTATTACGAAATTATATTATGCAGAAAAATCGCGGCCGATCGAACGAATGACACACGATAAGCGCTAACACGAGACCGTACACACGCACGACTGAACGAAACGTGCGTAAAGAGCTTCGGTTCCGCAGGAAACAGCAGCAGAATAAGCGGTAGGGATTCAAATATCCCGCTGTACAGGGTGGCCACCGTCGAAACGTGACGTATCCTGTAGTTGTACTGCTGTACGGTGATCGGTGGTGATGTACTATACCAGAGTACTGCAGGATACCTCCTAATATTATTATATAATATAATAGTATTATTATTATATCGATATATCGATGAGCGTTTTATTTTTTAAAAAACATAAAAAGACACGCAATATTGTGGCCGAGCTTACGAAGCGTACAGTTTAGTACACATAATATTAAGTTTATAGGTACCAATGTCATATAAACATATTATTAGATATATGTTTGCATTTATGTTATATAATATGTCATAAGCAGGGCCATAGTGGTTACCTATAATTGTCAAGGCCGGATTAAGAACCTATTGGGCCCCGGGGCTGAAATTTTATATGGGCCCTTTTGACAAAACATGCTTTACAAATAGCCACTCCTTAATCCTTATACGTTCGCAGGAACATACATTTTTCTTACTATTTCACAAATTGACAATTACAATTTATAAAATTAATAGATAAATGTAATTTATGTCTATAAAGCTACTCATTTTATTGTAGTATAATAAAAGTTAATATTTAGTATTTCATTAATTTAAATTCAAATTTTCATAATAACTTTTAAAATTATTAACAGTATACTCATTAGTAATTTACAACAAATATCAAACAATAGTTAATATATAAGACAAAAACCATTTTATCAAATAATTTTTTTTTCTTCCTTCACTTGAAGCCAACTCTCTTAGAAAGTACTTCATTTAAGTCTAATGATTTTAACAAATCAATCTCAGAACATAAAATCATTTGTATGTCTAAGCTGCCTTGGGTTTTACTGGTTATATACTTATATACTTTTACTCTAGTTAATTTAAAAAATGCTCTCTCCTTACATAAATATTATTATTAACTATTGATGATATTATTGATGTCAATGAAAATATTAAAGAACAGTAAAATTCGTCTTTTCTTCCATAGTGCTTTTGTTGGTTTTTACTATTTAGTGGTTTTTGTCGATAAAAAAAAAATGGTTTTTAAAATATTGAAAAACTTTTCTTTAAAATCACTAAAAAATGTATCAGCTTAAAATTGTCTGAGCCCCTTTCTTTTTGTTACTTAAAAGGGCCCCAGCTAGGGCTTCCGCCCCGGCTAGACCCCTCCCCCTTAATCCGGCCTTGATAAATGATAATTATATCTTCATTGGTTCAATTTCTCTGGTTTTTAGGGCTAAGATCTATACAATTATTATTTATACTCAATAAAATAATAAAATATATGCATTTAGAATTGTAACTTGTGTTAAAATAAGCTAAAATATATAATGAATTTATCAATATTTTCCAAACTAGCATTAAATAAAAAAGAAGCATAATCTTAACATTTTAAAAGAGATTAAATAAAGTTACTCTTTTTTTAAGCTAAATCATTTTTATTAGTTTTTACACTCTTACCTATACTCATAAATAAATCTGTATCATTTTTACATAATTCCCATCAACGACAAAATCATTAAATGTATGAAATTTTTCACAAAACTTATTCGTTTAAATTTTAAATACATCGCATAAGACAAGTATTTATCGTGTTTAGCTAGTTAAAATATACTATAATATTCAAAATAAAAATAGGTCATTTTTATGGATACGTACAAGGCAATTTGTGAACCTTACTATAACCAAATCCATAAAAGAGAGCTGCAAAAAAAGACATATACCATTTACTAATGCATATACAATTTAGCCCTGATAATCGTTATTGTAACTCGCGATAACTAATATAATTAGATCCAAAACATTAACAATAATCTTTGTCTATAAAACAAATATCAATATTATAATAATAATGGTCCAATTAAAATTAACACGCCTATTTTATTTACGCCTTATTTCAAGCATTTTTAATATTCAGTTATAATTTAACGAGTACAGATAATACTAATACGCTATATAAAGCACTTTTGTCATGTTAAAACATAATATTTTAGCACAATATATAATTTGAAAATAAATATATGTTTAATGAAATAATCTTGATTATTTTAGTTTAATGATAAGTATCTATACGAACATTGAGTATAATCATATGATCATATATATAGTACAACGTGAGTCGTGGATATTATACACTAAAATGGTTTATTAAAACACAAATGCATAAAACTGGATTTCCGTTGTAGAGCGCATAACAAATGCAAACCATCTGTCCAATTAAAAGAACATATTACACTTAACCCCCGCTGGCTGCCATTTTATTGTTCCGCATTTTGGAACCCTAATTTACAACATACACTAGCCGTCTAAATATGAAAACCCTTCAGATTCCATATTCCGTCACGAGAACAATTCTTATATTTAAATCGCTTCAACTCAAATGTCTAAATATGCTTTTTTATTAAAACACTTAACCATTGATTTGAAACCGAAAACAAAGTTGATGATTGAATTATGTAATATTTTAAATAATATATAATCGTTGTTAGATATAGGTACATAATATATCGATTTATGTGCAGAGTAAGCAAACACACGCTGCATCCACCGATTACCAGCTATAAATATATTATAGCTCGAAACACGTTTAAAATGTTTTAAAACGTGTTGTCGACAAGGTTTTCGGTCATCATCCGCGGTCGGTCCTCAACCAGAACTTGTAGCACGACCAGCCGACAGACGCTGCCGACCAAACATCGTTCGTCGCTGACCAATCGCCTGAGTAGGCGGCCGGCGTGTTCGACGCAGTCGTAGTCATCGTGATCCCGGTGGACAGCGATCAGCCCTTCAGCCAATCGCTCCATTGCGTCACCGTCGCCGCATGTTTGCCCTTCGTTTGCGGCGGCGTCGTCGATCAGCCGGCCACAAAACTCGGCATATGCCTGACACGCGGCCACCGTCGTACAGTCCACGACCGCCACCGCCGCAGCCTTTAACAGGCATCCGCCCACGTGGCCGATTACACTTTGGCGAGTCTGCCGCCTCTCTTCCGGGCCACACGCTTCAAAGTACAACGCCGCCAGCGTCCGGCACAACGACGGCACGTCGGCCGCGGACGCCCACCACTGGTCGATGGTGTTGTCCACGAAAAACACGCCCAAGCCAGCGTCCACTTTACGGACGGCCGTTTCAAAGCACTCGTGCAATCGGCCCGCGTAATGGCACAACCCGTTACGCTTGATTAACGGCGACAACACCTGGAACAGTCAACGGCATCGCTAATAGGTGCCACCACGAATATGCCAAAGCTGGTATATACGCACAATGGTAAAGTATAAGGTCCGTTACTCCAGCATTGCTAAATACGAATTCGAATTTCAAAATTATTCAGTATTATATAGTTACTTTATTTTGTACATCCAAAAACAAATTGTGTACACCCTCAAAAACACGATTTTCCCATGTCCGTGCTGCGGTAAAGTTATACCTTAGCACACAATTTTTGTAATACAATTAAGTACCTATACGTAATGCTGAGTAATTTTGAAATTTAAATTATACTTGTCAGTGTTGAGGTAATGGACCTTAAATTATATAGTATAAGCGAGTATTAAATTATTATGCACCTACAGCCGATTGAGGTTAAGTGAATTTTTCCATTTTTAAAATATATGTACATTTAAATATACAAAATTTTAATTTAGAAAATTAATAGTTGTCAACAAATTGTAGGAATGCTCTAAAATCTATATTTATTTAATTTTCTACGGATAAGACACTGAAGCTCACTGAGAATAACTTGTGTGGACTGTGGATTAAGTATATAATATTATATATAATTATCATAGAACGGAACGTTGTTCGAGTTTCAATAATCATCTCTACCCGTCACATTTTTTTTATTTTTAATATACAAAACAAAATTATATAAATATTTAAATTAAAATAATTCAGGATCCTACTTGATCTACTTGGACCGTGGAAATGTATCTAGTGCTGGGCTCAACGAGCTCAATACGCAATTTATAGGGAAAGCAGTCTGGTGTACCAAAATCCACAGTCAAAATGTGTATGGCCATCTAAATAGACGTAATGTTCTACCTTCCACAATTAGGCTTAAATTATACATTTATTGTCATATTATTTTGGTATCATAATTTTTAACATATTGCACATTTGCAACATTTGCACGTCCATAAACAAGTGCCAATGGACTACGTGTCTACATCTACATGACTAGGTACATGCAATTAAAAGTGATGTATTATATTATATTTTATAATTGTATACATAAATACATAATATGTATTATAAATTTACAACATTGATTCTCGGTAGGTACTAACCATTACGAGTGCACTCGTAAATTCTATGCGCCCAACACTAGGTACACATTATAATTTACTCCATAAAGAAAGGTACCTACACTATAATTATATTTTATATTGTCTAGTTAGTAAGTAGCTAATATACGGTACTTATATATAATATACATAATTAAATTATTTTTTACCTCGGGCGGATGGTTGAGAACATTGCAAGGCTTTTTATTACCTATATATAAAAATAACTTTTTAATAACCATCATGCCTACTGGTCTAGCAGACATCCAGGAAATAATATTTCCGCATTTTTAATATACTAGGGGAAAGAATACTGTTTCGTTAGACCATAGCCTATACCTACTTCAATAGATTTTTTTTAAATAAAAGCAATAGAATCTTGAACACAATGCATTACATACTCGTATTTCATAATACGTATTATAATGTACATTCAATTTTAATAATTGTATTGCATAATTAGAGCGTTTTGAACTTCATAATATTGTGTTTAAGTATAATATGAATGTAACTAATAAGTAATAAGAGATTCAAAATAATATATATATATAGATAGGTAACCTATATTACGTTAAATCAGTGTTAGTAAAATTTATAATATACATTTTAGATGGGATTAAAAAAAATAGTTTGATTATAACTCGTAATCAGACTGGAGCCTATATAAGTACCTAATATATATTAGGTACCTATATTAAATATTGATCATTACTTTTATTCCAATGTTGTGAAATCTGTATATTATACTTACTACCTACATAAAAGTCATAAAAATATTATAAATTATAAATTCAGTCTGTCTGTCAGCTGTCTGTTACATACGTTTTCATGCTTAAACTGTTGAACCTATTTCGATGATTTTTGGTATAGAGATAGGATAGAGTATAGAGACCTTGGAGAAAAACATAGGCTACTTTTTGTCTCGAAACTTGAAAGGAATGAAATAGGGGATGGTGAAATATGGAAATTTAATATTTTTTGTTTATATAAATGGTTGCCAATATGGCAAGTATTTATATTTGAAATAAGCGGAGTTAAGTGCCGAGTGACACGAGTATACGTATACCTACGTCGTAATATGTTGGACGTTGGTTGACTAAAACTCCGCTCATCAAAAAATATTTTCAAAAACAAAAATACTTTCTGGCAAAATGAGTGTTTACCTTTAAAAGAATCACTTCGAATTCCTAGATATAACTATCTATAGTCTATAACAATACCGTTTTATTGTTTTACAACCTTAGCTATCATCGGTGACTCAATCAATCTGTGACACATTAAAGTTTTGAACATTTCCAGCAACTCTTTAACGCCCATGTTGATTGATATATGACCGTAATCTAAGAGCGAGTTTATAGTACCTTGAAGTATGTATCTTTTCAGGTACATAGTCTTCTTGAACAGCAGAAATAATATCTCTTTCACGCAATCTCTTTCGGTTTCCACACAACTGTTGTCCATTCGTCGTATCAAAGCATTAATGAATGTTTCGTCTACATATGGCATTAGCTTTTCTTCGTCAAAACCATTTAAATTCAAAAATGCCGAAAATACCTTGTAAACTGGATATAGCTGCTTCAATTCCCACATTATTTCAGTATTGATTTCGCCATCAGGTGTATACGAATTCAGCAATGGTAAATGCCGAAATACGTTTCCAAAAAACATTTCTTAATTTAAAAAAAAAAAACAAATATAAATTGATTAATATAGTTCATGAATGTCGAATAATACACTTCATATTTTAGCTTTTTCGATGGATAAGCATATTTCTTAGAAATAGAAAATTATAATAATAAATTCACCACAAATTCTTTTATATATTTCGGATTGATACGAGCTGTTATTTAATTTATCGTCAACCCATATTGTGTATAATTTATTCAAAGTGTTAATCTTATATTTCAGATCTACGCCATCGACAACCGTGGGTACAGGGAAATATTTTGAACACGACTGTAGCATGTGCACCACAATCAAAGATGCATCTATATCTTCGACATAATAGTATGCCATATAAAATTAATTTTAATCTTTAAATTTTAAAATTATAATATTTATCAATTACAAATTAGTTATTAAAAAATCAATTATTTATTTTTAAATATTACCATTTATTTCATGTTACTATAGCTATATAATATAATATATAAATACAGTGTGTTCACGGAAACAGGGAACATTTTATCACTCATTGCTCGCTGTAAATATTTTTCAATTCTGTTTGTGGGAAATTCAACTAGATACTAATGCGTGGATCATCAATTCCTAAGGCTTACAATTTTTTAACTCATGTATTTTTCGCAAGCGCTATACAACTTCATTTTTTTTAACGTTAACCCCTATTTTGAATAACATTTTTAGATTGATCGATTTTTTTCAAGTAATTTTTATCTACCTATCGTCCCCACTCCCCACTATAGCAGCGCGTCATGCACTGCTACGGAAAAAAGCCACGCCCATGCGCACGACTCGGCCGCCGAAGGTTGTTCTTATTCTAATAGAGTATAGGTATAAATTTAAAAAAAATTATTAATGCAATTTTATTTTTATTTTTTTTAGTGTATACGTACTGTTTTCTTTTGACGACCATAATACAAATTATTATAAAAACATGAACTTTTAGAAAAAATTAATCATTCGTTATTAAACTAATCATTGGATGGGCGAGCTAGGAATTGCAACAGGGTGCATTATGTATAAGTACTTGAAACAACGAGGAAGTACTTGCAATGACGAGCAAGTACTGACAACAAAGAGCTGCAAGTGCGTACAATGACGAGCTGCGTAAAACGTACCTACGTGCTCCGAGTTCTTGTTCGGAGTTGATAATCCTTGCTCACCATTACAAGATCTTGCACCCTGTTTCAAATCCGTGCAGCAGCTCGTTATTGCAAGCATTTGCTCTTTGTTGCCAGTACTTGCTCGCCATTGTAGAATAGTTTAGTTGTTGCATACTTACAAATAAATCCCTGCAATACCTTTGCCAAGATCGATGAATGCAGAGGCGAGTCAAAAAATAGTATGTGTGGCTCGTGCGGGAAGGCAATTTCAATCTTAGGCGAAATGCGGCCCTCACCTGCTACAGAAATAGCTCACTTCCCGCCCTTGTCACATAAATCATAATATACTATTGTAGTTAAACATTTATAAAATGTTCAACTTTTCTAGCTAAGGATTGTAAATTTAAAACAAGGTTTTAGTAAGGTATTCTGTAATCAAAAAATTTTAAAAATATAAAAACACAGTTTTTAGGGTTCCGTACGGTAAAACGGGACCCTATTATTACTAAGGCTCCACTGTCCGTCCGTCTGCACCAGGCTGTATCTCATGAACCATGAAAGTTAGAAAGTTGAAATGTTCACAGATTATGTATTTCTGTTGCCGCTATAACAACAAATACTAAAAATCCTAGAATATTATATAATATAAGTAGTATGCAACTGCTACATGTATATAGCTGATGGTGGTACGGAACCCTTTGTGCGCGAGTCCGACTCGCACTTGGCCGGTTTTTTATAGTTATTTTATGACCAAATTTGGACGAAATTACATATTAGTAAATACCTAACCAAGAATGACGATTTTAGCTATTTTGTTGTAATTTTATAATATTAATTCAACTTACTGGCTACCATATTAATAATAAGTAATATTAATATAGCCATATGTAGGTACCAATATAATGTAGGTAATATAAAATATCCACACTGACAAACTGTCTTCACTCAGAATCGTTTTGCGTATACAATGATATTATATCACTGAATTAAAATCTAATACCAATTACCATCCATTATACAGTGACCCACTTGTCCCCTACTGTGCAGCAGAGCGACATCCACTTAACGCTTTTTTCAAATTATATCTTCCATAAAAGGAATAATATGAATAAATAATAAATAATCAATAATATTATAATAATATAACATAATTTGAATTTGGCGCTAAATATGTCAGATCAATGAGAAAGCTAGAGGCCGTATTTCCCTGTGTTTTATTTATGGCTTAAGATAAACCAAGCTTTTAACTTAAGCCATGGTTTTATTTGAATGTTAATAATAAGCGTGCCGCCGTCTAATTAGGATTCCAATTTACTAATAATCAGTCAATCACTAGTTATAGGTATTCAGTTTTCCTATGAAGTATGAATCGCGAATGGGTCTCAATTTCATATTAGTATTTAATATTTATTATACTGGGTGAATATACGATATACCTACGTGAACGGTATGTTTTAATATTAGGTATAAATTATGTATTATGTTTTATAGTAATTTTAATACATAATTGAAACATCCTAAATTCGTAAGTTAAAAAATTCACACTTCAAAACAGCGATGGCTTATAACACAATTTTGGGAACATACTACTTGCAACCAAAATGATTATCAGTAGGTGAATTGCGTTCCGAAAAAAAGATTCAAAAAGGGTCATAGTCTATTTGCGTCCCAGTATACCTTTTTTTATAACCCAAAAATTGCGTCCAGAAAATATCGATATAATCGATATCAAAATGTTAATAAAAAAAATACATTGATGTTCATTTTAATTTATAATATAGAAGTATAAGTGATAAGTTAAGTAGGTATACAATTAAAAATAATGAAAAATTCATATGATTTACTTTTTGTCAGTAATTATAGATCAATTCAAAATTTAAGTATAATAAAAGCGACATTCTTTAATTTTAGATTCTGTCAAAACTTTTTGAATAGCTGTACATTTGTATTGAAATATCAAAGTCGGCAAATACAGTTTCTAGTGAAAATATAAGCCCTCGCTTTGAACACTCTTCGCGTAAGTGTGTAAATGCTTTAATATATTATGTTTGAGTTTCTTTATCGGGAAGTAAAAAAAATGCTAATGGTACCTATATAATAATCATTAATATTAATGAGTCCACGAATTGAAAACATTTGCAAAAAATGTTTTGCACAGTATTAAAATAATATGCCATCGACGTAAATTGTTTTCAATTGTACCTATTAACAAATTTATATTTTTATCACAACAAAATAATATATTATTGTCATCGACTAGGAAAAAATTTTCATTTTCAGCTGTAAGTACATGGTGCTTTTTTTAATACGTTGTGTACATCTTCTATATTAATTGGAATTTTTGGTAGGATTAATATACGAATATTATAAATTTTTTTCAGAATATTATCCAACTATTCCACAAATAGTGAGGTTTATTATGCAGTATAGTTTATGAACTATCGATTTTAGTGACACGATAACGATCTATTTTAGTAGATAATAATTATATAGCTGACTTACTAAAACGGGACTCAAGTTACCGGTTAAATTTATTACTTGTGAAATATACCTTTTGGCTTTTTGGGACGCAAGTAACATGCAGCAACATTTTTGAACCGTGGGGCCCAGGGCAACTGCCCCTATTGCCTAGGTATTTGATACAATTAGGTTACTGGAAAGTACGAACATGTAATTTAATAAATAATCAGAAAACAATTAAATCAGTAGTAACTAAGTAACATTGTATGTACCTAGTACATAATTTTATGCAGTACCTATTTGAAGAAATATATGATTGTTAATTTAAAATTACATAACAATGAATTACAATTAATAGTGCCATTTTTAAGATTAAATTTTAAATAACTATCTACATAATAATATATTAATATATTATAAAATTCTGCAAGAAAACGATGTCATTTACCACGCTTTATTATGTCACTAATCGGATAGTACGCATTAATCAAAGTTTAAACCTCGGTTACGCCTAACCCACTGATTTTACTAGCTGAATTTGGTGGTTTAACCTTATAGTTCAACGATTGTACGGACACTCCCGCTAACAGTTGCGGTTGGGTATTGTATTTCCACGGTCTGCGTACCAATTTCATATTTTTTTTATTAAGCCCCCCGCCCCCCCAATGAATTAGAAATCAACCTGTTAACATATCGGAAGCTTGTATTTACAATGAACTTCGAGAACTCAAATTTGAAGTCGCTTCAGTTACACGCCTTCAAAACCAGTTCAAATCACCAATTCCAATCGTAGCAGTTTTATTATCAAAATCATCCACTGAAATATTTTCTTTAAATAGACTTCTACATTGTATATTTATAGTTGAACCACGTAAGCCCTCCAAAGACATCCCACAATGTACAAATTGTCAAAGATTTTCCCACACCAAAAAGTTTTGCCATCTACCATC
>NC_042494.1:109490474-109491415 GCF_005508785.2 Acyrthosiphon pisum | reverse complement strand
TCGCAGATGATACTACAATATTCACCGAATCACGTAACATTGAAGCAGTTACCACAAATCTGCAAGCACATATTGATGAAATATCTTATTGGTGTAAAAAATGGCGTATTCAAATAAATGCGTCAAAAATCACAGGTGTTATTTTCAGCCTTCGTCCTTACCGCCCCCCTGCACAATTAACATTTAACAATATAAATAAACCTTGGAGCTCTTCAGTAAAATACCTCGGCTTGACATTGGATAAACGGCTAACATGGCAGCCCCATATCTCATCCAAACTTCAACTGGCATATCAGCGTCTTTCTATATTATATCCTATTCTCAATAGAAAATCTCCAATACAGAAAAAATGCTCTCTTCTAATATTTAAACAAATTCTACGTCCACTACTTACTTATGCGTGTCCGGTCTGGGGGAAATGTGCGACCACTCACATCAATAAAATTCAAATTTTTCAAAATAAAGTGCTACGTATTATTGCCAACCAGTGTTGTGCTTTAGATAATTTTATCTAGATAAAAACTTCATATCTTTATCTTATCTAGATAAAAAATAAAATTGACATCTAATTTTTATCTAGATACAAATTATAGCCATCTAGATAAATTTATCTAGATAATTCACAAAATCCATAGCTAATAATTAGTAATAACTATTTTACAATATTATCATTCAATATAAAATAGATAACTTAATAAGAAATCTAATTTGTATTACTTGCAAAAATTGGTACTAAAATAGTTTTACATAACATTTATTAGTAATTATGAATAATGCACAGATATAAACTACTATTATAGTATATTATAGCTGTTGAATAATGACGATTTATTATGTCAATATGCATACGGAGATGCGAATTATTTGTATAATATTATAATAACGCCCATACAGGGAAGTCTCATGCCCGTATACGATTTATGATTTTATGAACGCCGAAA
>NC_042494.1:109481606-109490424 GCF_005508785.2 Acyrthosiphon pisum | reverse complement strand
GTTTAAATGAAACGTTTATTATAAAAATGTTTAATGGTGAAATTTTGTTTTTTTAAACTTTCGATTTGTTCTTTAAGTATTCTAATTTAAAATTTTTTTTTTTCTGTTAATCTTTTTTTTGTAGTATTAATGCTAATAATTAAAATATATGTATGGATGTGGCGTATTTAAGTATTGGTATAGGGAGCAGATGTGCCATTGAATAGCATATGTAAAATTGGGGGGCAAACCCCCCCCACCCCCTTTAACGTTTCCAAAATTTTCTCTCTAAATGCTGTACAGTTTACACTTTAAACGCCATAAATATTTAATACCTTTTAGTCATCATTATGATTATTATTCTTTTAATCTACAATCAAAAATTATTTTTTGAGTTTAGACTCTTTAATAACACGATGTAGAGAAGATATCTTCTCTACATCGTGAATAATTATCATCCTACTATCACCACCAATGTCCACTAATACAATAATAAATTTAGTACAAAAATAATAGTATCATAATTATTTAATTTTACTATAATAATATTATTAATTAGCACATCTAACAATATAAATTATTATTGTTAATTTGATAGTTAGTTTGATCCCCAAATCCCCTCCTCCGTACATACGCCGCTACAAGTTCACAATCAGTTGGAGGCTTGGAGCAATGGCCATAAGATCAAACACAAACACATCACTCATCACTTCAGGATGTAAAAAAGCTCTATACAAATTTACTAATACCTATCTGTATTTGTTTTTAAATCATTAGCTAAACCAATAGCTTGAATTTTTCGCCACCTATAGTAATTACTTACGTATAAATTAGATAAAGTAGATTTTATTTATTAGGTATGACATTTGTACTAGTTTATAGCATTAAGTCTTACCAGGATTGGGCAAAGTGAAAGCGACATTCTTTAATTTTAGATTCTGTCAAAACTTTTTGAATAGCTGTATATTTGTATTGAAATATCAAAGTCGGCAAATACAGTTTCTAGTGAAAATATAAACCCTCGCTTTGAACACTCTTCGCGTAAGTGTGTAAATGCTTTAATATATGTTTGAGTTTTTTTATCGGGAAGTAAAAAAAATGCTAATGGTACCTATATAATAATCATTAATATTAATGAGTCCATGAATTGAAAACATTTGCAAAAAATGTTTTGCACAGTATTAAAATAATATGCCATCGACGTAAATTGTTTTCAATTGTATTAACAAATTTATATTTTTATCACAACAAATTTGTTATAATTTTGTAATAATTTAACAATATAAATAAACCTTGGAGCTCTTCAGTAAAATACCTCGGCTTGACATTGGATAAACGGCTAACATGGCAGCCCCATATCTCATCCAAACTTCAACTGGCATATCAGCGTCTTTCTATATTATATCCTATTCTCAATAGAAAATCTCCAATACAGAAAAAATGCTCTCTTCTAATATTTAAACAAATTCTACGTCCACTACTTACTTATGCGTGTCCGGTCTGGGGGAAATGTGCGACCACTCACATCAATAAAATTCAAATTTTTCAAAATAAAGTGCTACGTATTATTGATACGCACCTTGGTTTATAAGGAACGTAAACTTACACAAAGACCTTCAGATCCAGGAAATCACAGACCACATTAAAACCTCATCAAAAAACTTCCATACCGCACTGCTCAACTCTCCTGGCTCACTTCACTAGCAACTCCACGTACATCCGCCTCAACGCAGATTAAAACGTGGACGTCCGCATGACCTTCTGGCTTAACAGCTCCACATACAGCAGCGTTGCTACTCGTAGCGTCAACATAAGCTAAAAACTTGTTATTTATTATAGATGTATGTACTTATTGTTAATTACTATACGCGTTCAATAATTACACGAGCACCTAAGGCGTTTGATGAGAGATTATGAAATATATTATTATGCATCAGAGCAGTCGTTTTCGAAAACTATAAAAATTATCACTACCTAAATAAACAGCTCAACTACCGCGCGAGCTAGGTACAAAATAATTATTATGGTCGTTCTCTGTAGGTTAGGTTAGGTTAGGCTTTCGCTAGTTATTTACATTTATATAACATTATAAATATATACATATTATATATTATAAGTATCAGGTAAAAAAAAATTATTTAATATAATATTAATTATATTCAATTATTACTATTTATATTTACGAATGGTTTGATAAAAATCGGCCGTGTTACGTCATCGGACTTATATAATATTTATATATTTAATAATATTATAATTATTGAGCCGGCCATTTCCGTTCGGGGAAAATAAATTAATAAGAAACGAAGGGACACACATTCAAGTATTATGGTTTTTAATTCTCTGAATTCCTCTTAATCAACTCTAGATTACTTATATTATAATTAAATTATTATGATAATTCCGTCATATTCTTTGATCTATTTAATAATTAATATTATTCACAGGGGTGTAGCAAAGGTGAGACGGCTGAGGCATTTGAGGCAAACTTGTTTAAATGACAGCAGTACCTAATAATTACTGCCGGGGGTCAACAGTTTTTGAACTGCTTATATTTATATTTATTTAGTAGCTACTAGCTACCTATATATTCAAACACTTACACAATTTGTAATACAATAATAATTGTATATTGTATTTACAATTTATACTGTTTGCTTTTAAAATGTACTATACAGTGCAACTTGTATTTAAATTGTGCATACTATTATAATTGTATTTTATACTACATTATTATTATTAATTATTACTTTTATAATACTATAGAAGTAATAATCTTAAGTATCCTATAGTAGGCTTCAATAGTGTTAAGTTATGATAATAATTTCTACTTCGATTGCTAAGGTAATTTATGTACCTATACAATGCTTAAAATGTATAAAGAGAATAAAAAAAATAAAAGTTTTAAATTACCTAAATATTTAGATATTTATGTAGGTACTATTTATTATTATGTACCTACCTGCTTAGTATCAATTTTTTTTTGAATAATCTAAGTAAATACTAAATAGGTAATTTATGTTTTTCACACTCAACTTATTACCACTGATTAAAACACATATTTTAATACGTTTCAATACAACAACTTAGAAGTTAGAACTGGTTGAATAAATGTTTTATAACTCAGACTAAGTTAACGTTTTTGGAAAAAATCAAAACAATTAGGCTTTTATAAAACAACCATCAATTTATTGAAAACACTTGAACAATTTACAATTTATTTTTTATTGAGTTAGGTATGTAGGTTTTTTTCCCAAGTGGATCTATATAGTATTCTGTATTTGACAATAATTACTCATTAAATTAATTTCGTACTTTAATACAACTTTTGAAAGTATTTCGCCAATTCCTGATTTACACTATTGTTGTTGTTTATGCTGTACGATGCATGTACAAAGACACTTCTTGAAAACAATTTCACATACCTATTCGCTTCACGTTTATTGGCTCTGTATTTTACAAACTATACGTTGTGAACGTGTGTCATATTAGTTATTTTAGTTATAACTTATAAGTAAGTATATATTATTATCAGTTATGAACAAAAAAATAAATAAATAATAATATCATAATCAATATTAATCCGTACAATTTTCTTTATCAATCTAAAACATTCTTAAATAACATAATATAATAACTATAATTCAAGACATTTTTTTGTTCAACCGGACGATGAGGGCAAACCGTGGAGTAGAAACGCTGGCTGTAAATCAGGGAATGTCCGGCTCATGGACATACTGCATGAAGGACGACGACTGACGAGAGGACATATTCTTGCAGCGGACTGTCGGACCAGGACACCAGGCGGCCACCAAGCCACCCCCGCGGGGGTTCTCGTTGGGCCTTTCTCGACGACGGCGCGAGGTGCACTACAACAAGCGGCCGACCCGAGCCGGCAGTACTCTTGGCGGAGCGAAAGGAGGATGCTCTGGTGCTCGACGGCGGTTATTGTGGCATACAGCGGCGACAGCAGCCTGCACGGGATCAGCATCCGTCAAGTAGAGGACGAGTCTAGAAATCCGTCTTTGCCAGAGGACCACCACCACCACCATGGAAATGCTGCCCGCGTCCGTGAAACCGATCGGCCAGTGTTCGTTCTGGGGGCAGGCATGCTGTCGGCCGGGCGGTTCGGACTAGAAAGATTCTGGCTGCAGATTGAGGTGTGCGGGCCGTGCGTGCCGGACCCGCGGAGATGGTAACATGAGGAAGAGGAGGAAGAACTTTTGAAGGTGACAATGAAACTGATCGAATGGGGTAAGAAGTTTGACGGCGACGGCAGTTCCGAGAAGTGCGATAAGGGTTCAAAAATTCCGGCGAGCATATATCAATAATTGAAGGCTCGCCGGTCAATCGTAGGTATGCTGAAATTGTAATTTTACGAAAAATTATTAACAATTTTTATTTTTTTCACGATATATTATTTTATATATGGTATAATATAATATAAAATTCGTAACACTCTTAGTTCATAAATACTGTAATAATATGCTTATAACTTACGTACCTAATAATTACGTTTGTTTTCGCGCTTCTCGTGGAACTGCCACGTCTCTTCTCACCCCGTCCAGTTTCAACGTCACTCCGTTTGTTCTTCCTCAACTCTGTTGTCACCATCTCCTGCAGGTCCCGACACCTGCAACTCTGGCACGCTCACCTCGACACCTACAGCACACTTTCTAGTCCTGTTCGCCCGGCCGCGGCAGAACGAACACCTTCGTCGCTCACGGGCGGGCCGGTTTCCTGAACGCGGGCAGCATTTCCATGGCATTATGATTTCGGCGGTCCTCCGGCCGTGGCTGATCTCCAAACTCATCCTCGCCGATCCCCGTCCTCTTCTACGGCTGCTCCAAGTGCCACCGCTGCACGCCATATTTTTTTGTATCCATCTCCACCGTCGAGCTCACATCCTCCTCCTCCTCCCCCGCCACCGCCGGCTGGTCCACTGCATAATATTACGTTGTAGTACACCAATCCTTTAGCCGTCGTCGCAGCCCAACGAGAACGTGGCCGGGTCACCGCAAGGGGGCCGACCGCGTCCACTCGGAATCGGCCCCGTGGCGTCCAGGTTTGACAGCCCGCCGGTAGTCCTCTCTTTGTCCTCGGTGCAGTATGTCTCATTATTGTATTATAGACGCCACTCCAGTTCCTGGACATTCCCCGATGATATTCTTTATATTCTTTTAAACAGCGTTTCTCTCCAAGCTCGTCCGGTATATTGCTTTGTGAATAATTAATTTTAAAAACTTAAAGATAAATAAACAAATCTTGTTACTATGGTCCAGAATATTATTATTATTATTTATAAGAATATGGCATCGTTTAATATTATATTATTTCGTTTTTAGCGTTTATAACGGAAGTTGTTTATTCCATTATAGCCAGATGACTATAGATACCTACAATTGTGTATGCAGTGGCGGACTTACCATTTTTCCGCCCCCAGACATTACAACACTAGCCCTCCGTACATTGGCGTGCTCCCACGGGGGGGGGGGGGGGAAATAATGATCCATGAAATAAAACAAATCTATAAAAATTGTATTTAGGTATTTTTATATTTATACATACCGACTAAACAAATAAATATTAATACAATTTTGCATAGGTACATTTGTATACTTGTACAATAATTAAATCATTTTGCGCCTTGATTTATCTGTAGCAAAATTATCTATGATTTGGTGATGAGCACTCTAGTATCTATAATCGTAATCGATTAGCAGATTTCTGAGTAGTATGCACTATACAGGAGACAGTGCCAGCGTCGCGCGTCGTCGCAATATTTAATATTATTAATTACTTTATCAAGACACCCGATTTCCAAAATTCTAATTGTGGTGCCGGGTGCGGGGTGAGGCGGGTCATTCCGCTAAGCACTGTGCGAGCTGTCCCCCACCTAGCTAGTAGAGCGGCTATATACAATGTAGTAATGTACTCGGCGGCCCGAGGCAGTATATTTGACCGCCTTGGCTGGCGTTTTGCGCATGCGCCAATCACAATATTGTACGTGTTTACGCCGCACACCCGTATACCATCTCCCATGCATTAACATAGGCAACTGCCTCGTCGAGTATCGATGTCGAACCTCTAGTGGTGGCGGCGCGCGCTGGTCGCAGGATTAAACTCAAACGGCAAGGTTATTATAGCTTATTAATTAAAACGTTACTGCGACGTGACTACGTGAGCCATTCTCCAGTTTCATGCAAGTTGTAAAACGAAAAAAAATTAATATAAAATATAAATTTAGGTGAATAGAATTATGAAATTATGAAAAACTAAAAAGTAAAAATTAACTAAAAAATTGTGCCCCCAAAAATATTGCGCCCTAGGCCAGTGCCTTGGTGGCCTATGGGTAAATCCGCATGTATATATATACGATATTAATGTTATACCTACCTAGGTAATAAGTTTTAAGTTTTAACTAAAATCTGCAGATAATATTAATATATGATAATGAACAACGGATATAGATTAATGACATAAGCTCAACTAAGGAGGCTGGAGTAGTGGGGTGGCTATAAAATCTCAAAAGTTACACATAGCCCCCATAGCCTCCCTCCCGCCTATTCATAATTCGAACTTTAAATATTTAAAAAAAAATCGTGCCTATTTGTATTTTAAAAATTTAGAGGTAAAAATTTAATTTGACTTTCCGATAGATATTTTTTTTTTTTAATAACGGTAGACATACTTATGAAGAATCTTGTAATAAATGTTCCAATGTTGAATTTAAAAATAATAATTGTTTATGAACTTCTAACTCAACTTAGTTAGCACATTTTCGTGATTTTGTCAACACTTGAACTTTAAATGGTTATAAGAAAAAATTGTAACTGTTCAAAGAAAATGTAACGAAATGTCAGAAAACCGCTTAAAATTACATTTCAAATTATTTTGAACATTTTATCGTGTATTGAAAATGCTGATATAAACATTCAGCAAACGGTTATTTGTTTTAGAGTTACACCAAAAACCAAAATTGGTTGTATCGAAAACCGATTTTGCTTAAAAATTACCGTTTTTTCTTAATTTTTATTTTGTTTTTTCCAGCGCTTTTAAAACTATTGGAATTTTAAATTTTGACTTTCTGAATGAACCAACTAGATTCATACTTTACCATCGATTGAGATACTGTTGAAGAAAATCGAAGCAGTTGTACTGCCCCAAATACGGTGATAACAGAAACCAAGTAAACATTTTAAAATTTAAAAAAAAAACTCATCATCCATACATCGTTCCTCTCAGAATCTAAAAAAAAAATGATTACACCTTTTTATTTTAGATTATGTAATTTTAAAAACAAATGTATATTATTAGTGGCTTTGACGACAGGGGGTGCCCGTGCCCATGGTCCCTCCTTGAATCCGCGACTGGTAATAGGTGTGATAGTTTTATTATATATTCATGTACGTTTGTGGTATATACCAATGGCATAAAAACAGTACATAATAGGTAGGTAATCCGGCAAATGGCTCTTCAATGATAAACATTAGGTGCCTAGAGAAGCCACTTTAATGGATGGTGTTGAATTTGAATTCATGGTATCATTGTACACAAAAATGTTTTTTAGCAGAGACGCCTGCCAGGAGTGGAGTGGTACGAGGTTAACCCGCGAAATGTTTGTCCACTTCTCCGCTCATCTAAACTTTGAATATTTATAACTCATAAACTAATAAAACTACTCACCCCAAATTCGATTTTCATGTATCAAAATGTTAAGAAAAATATTCTGCTTTGGAATATATAAAATTAAAACCCTATGTTGCCATTCAAAAAAGTAAGAACTTAAAAATTATAAGGATAAAAAATATTTAAAAATATAATTTTTTAAGAAAAACGTTGTTTTATAAGCGACTTGAAAGTACGTAAAAAAATATTTTTAAAATAATTTATACTTTTTTGAAATAATGAGTGTTGTTTGATAAAAGAATCACCCGGTATTAATCCACCGTAGGTGGAATTAAGTAAAAACGACAAATTTGGTAATATTGATACTTTAGAGTTAAATCATACACTTACGTTCAAACAGCACGGGGTCAATAATTTTATCAAAAACGGATATGAAAGCGATAATATTATAGTATATTGTCGATAAGTTCAATGATTAAATGTTTTTCCACACATCAGATCCATGGGATAATTGGGATTCGACGACACGGGAAGACACGAGTAGTTCTGGCAAAACTAATATGCCATATTTCTATTTTCTATACTACCTACCTAATCAATTATAATAGCGTCCAAAAAGCAAAAGCTAAAAGGCACTGAACAAAATATAATATGTAACCAATAACAACCATTTATATGAACAAACTATTTGTTTGAACCACTATGTAGCAACCTATTAAAAGGTTGAAAAAAAGAGGCTAAAAACACTCCCAGTCTCAAGGAATCTATTGATATAACTTTTATTGAAATCAAGTAGTTTCCGAAATCACCAGGCACAAAAATGTATTTACAGCTATATATATTAGTAGGTATAGTGTATAGAATATTTGTTTTAGCTAAACATATAACATAAAAAAATTTTAATTTTAAATCTCGAATCTTATCGGGTCGTCAGGGTATAGATACAAGTCGACTAAGCTGATTTATGTCGATTTTCATGCACAGTTCGTAAGTACGACAGATGGCGCCAATAACCAATAAAATAACTATACCGCAGATTGAACAGGTATATTATATTATTATGTGTTATACTTAATATCTAAACTGTACATAATATCCTAGTCCGACGTCAATATTAAACTATTGAAATTTAAGTCTGTTATCTGAAATGGCGAAATTAATAGCTGTGTAGTATACACTAGGGAGCCTATATTATTATAGATATAAATAC
>NC_042494.1:109437481-109481148 GCF_005508785.2 Acyrthosiphon pisum | reverse complement strand
CGATCTCAAGTAGACTTGACGACAAATTCAAATCTGTTTTCAGAATTTTTATCGCTTCACTATATCAATCGGTACGTTGGACAAAAAACACGTCTAAATTCTTAAGTTGGGCGTGTGTTAGACAAAGACAGGAAATCAACGCCACTAATCCCCTTAATGTAGATTAAAAAAATAATATCGGCCCATAGATTGAAATGCATAAAATAACACAGAATAGTTATAAAATAATGTAATAAATATTATTTATTTTGTTTTATACAAAAAAAAATATATATATATATATATAGTTATTTAATAGTACAAAATAAAATACATAATTAGGATTGAAAATTATTACCTTATATTAGATCTTACTAATTAATAAAACTAATAAGACGTAAGTCTATAATAAATTTGATAAAAAAAAAAAAATTGATTACAACTATTTTATCAATAGCTGACCTGGTAATTTTGATGACCTCATAAATGTAAAAAAAAAAGTTTCCAGAACTAAAAACATATAAAATTTGTTTGATTGAAAATTAAGATATGTTAGTCTGTACTATACACATTCTATATTAACCGACGTTACTTAATATTGTAATGATGAAAATAGTTTGAAAAATTAAATAAGAATTGTTAACTTTAATAACCACAAATCATAAAAAAATATTTGTTGTAGTTGAACATTCAAATAACACCGTCATCACTTCCATTTGTTTAAAATGTTTCAGCTGCTAAATAAACTAATATAATTACAAAAATTAAAACCAATTGATATACCTAAATATAAAAATGTAGAAACAATTGTAGCGAAATATATTATTTGCCGTATACTCAGCTTAATATTGCAGCTTACTTCATTTTTTTAAAACTTACTAAGGGCGTTATTATTAGAGTTAACAATCATAAACCATAAATTAGTAACTATAAATAAGATAATTTACTAAATTACATTATACCGCCCTAATTATCGAAGTTATGTACACAAATGAATGACAGTAAATCATTGTTTTACTTTTTTTTTTTTATTATTTACAATTTTATTATATTTTAGTCATAAATTCACGACTTGACAGCATCCTTTTTATTAGAATCATCAGAACTAACAGATTTGTCTTCTTTATCATCTAAAACAAATATTTAAGATATTAATTAACACAATTGAACCAATAATTTTATGGATAAAATGTAAGCATTTAGGGAAGCTCGCCCTAAATAGTAAATACAACACTGCTTATACTTGAAAGTTGTATAAACCAATGCAACATAATTTCATAAAGCTACAGAAGAGAACATAACTATATTAGAAACTCACAGAACCTACCCATCCAACCAATTAAAATTTGATGAACATAATTGTTTACACCACTGTAAGCAACATTATTCTATTAACTTAATTATTATATGCGTAGCAAATAAAACAGAACGTCATCACATAAGGATTATAGAAATTAGCTCACAATGTTTATGTGCATTCAGGCATTATTTAAAGGGAAAAATGTAGCTGTCATTTATGAAGAACACTTAGCAAACCTTCATACAAGATCTTGTTTTGGAACATTAAATAGTAAATATGTAAGAAAATGTAGTTTTGGCTAAAAACTAGTGTGGACATTCTTAAACACAGATTTTTTTTTATGAAGCTTAAATTAAAAACTGACGTATACAATGGACATTTTAAAATTGGCATTTAGCCACTGCAGTTTGATACCACATTTTTGTTTGTGTTGTGAGTAATATAAAAAATAACTACCTTTTAGAATATTAAATTCAGGTTCATCTACTTCCATCCTATTAGAGTCCAAACGTGCTTGTTTTCTAGCAGGCGCAACCGTTTTATAAGATCTAAATCAAAAACATTATTATAGTCACAACAATTACTACATGGAATATTATAATGGTAAAAATAAAACAGTAGCTATACCTGTTATCTTTTCGGCCACCACCCCCTACTCCGGGAGCCATTCCTTCATCTTCACTATCGCTAAACTCATTGTCAGGTGCGATTCGTTTGTCTGTAATGGACTGTGGATTCCTTTCATCTGGGTTAACATTATCTTCATCTTCAGATTCATTACGTACACCATCTTCAGGAATAGCTAATAATAAAAATGAGAATTAAATAGTAAATAGTTCATTCAAAACTCAAGTGTGCGTATTAAAAAATATACTATTTAATTAAAATTGGGAGTATGATAAAACTTACCTTGGACTTGAACTCCTGGGGCATGAGGTAGCATTCTTAAGTTTTCGAAAAGTCGGTTTTTAATTTTTTCTAAATATTCAGTAGCATTTGTATTGGTCATATTTGAAGGACTAATATGAAGTTTGAAATCAGGTCCAAAGTATTCAAAATAGTCATTATACGGCAATTCGTTAGCAATTTCAGCTCCTAAGGCTACAGCTGTTTCATATGTCCAACATCGAGATACATTTCGAATAGTATAACCACCTCCACCAACCATAAGAAAAGGTAAACCATAACGTTTCACAAATTCAACACATTTACCATGACCTATAAATGTTAATTTAGTTTTTAAATTGTAAATTTATAAATGTATTATATATAAAACTTTCATACCTTTAACAGTTAAATTAAAACATCCTAGCCTGTCTCCTGTAAGTGAATCTGCTCCACATTGTAATACAACTGCACTAGGTTGGAACGTCTCCATTACTTTAGTAATTATTGGTACGAATATTGATTCATAACTATCATCATCCATTCCATCTCTTAAGGGAATGTTAACTGCATAGTATTTTCCTTTTCCAGCACCTATGTCCTAAAATAATGAAAACATTTCAACATTGTTATCAAATAATTTATTTACCAGATACCACATAAAATCTGATTCATTAAATATTAAAACAATTGCAACCACCGACAGGTTAATTATTTTATTATTCATTGACTTACTCTGAGATCACCAGTACCAGGGAAATATTCGCCATATTTGTGGAATGAAACTGTCATAACTCTATCAGTAGTGTAAAATGCTTCTTCAACGCCATCACCGTGATGAACATCAATATCGATGTACAATACTCGTTGATGGTATTTAAGCAATTCTAATATACCAAGTACGATGTCATTGACATAACAAAAGCCACTGGCTTCAGATTTTTTAGCGTGATGGAGACCACCTCCCCAATTTATACAAATATCTGCAGATTGCTTATTTAACTTTACAGCTGCTGCTACTGAACCGCCCGCAGATAGCTGACAAAATTCGTATAAACCATCAAAAACTGGACAATCTTCACCTACATTGACTATATAAAAAAAAAATAACCGATTTAGTTTATTTTTTTAATCAATATTTACAGATACATATGAGTAAAAGCGACAGTATACTTACATCTTTGCATTTGTTTATTATAGTCGTTCATATTATCTGGACGAATACTTCGTAAGAAGCGTATATACTCATCACTATGAAATTTGGTCATTTCTTCTGCAGTTGCTTTATGAGGTCTCTAAATTATAAACATTGATTTTATTAGTAAATTACTTAATTGAAAAATATCATTAATACTAAAATATATCAAACTTGACTTACATATATTTCCATTTTTCGGTATAAACCGTAATTTAAAAGCAAATTATGAGTCATCCGAATCCTATGTGGTTTCATTGGATGACCTTGTCCATAATAATAGTTTCCTATGTCACCTGTAAAAATGTATAATTGTAAATTACATTAAAAAGCTTTTTGAAATTGATAGAAAAAGTTTTCCATCAATTAAAAGCAAACATAGGCACAGAAACTTTAATACAAATTTAATTACTTAATACATTATACAGTATAAATACCTCAGTATAAAGCTGTGTGGTATTTATAAATATCTTAGAGAGATACACATTATAATATTAAGTTACATTTTTATATTTCAACAACAAGAAGAATTCATATTTTTTTACATTAGATAATATACCTTGGAATGTTTATAAAAAGTACAATTTGTTGATTTAGGAATTGAATATGGCGCTTGATTTATGTATTGTGTATATACAAGTATTGACTAACATATCATATGGGAACTAAACTAAACAATTATGTACCTAATTTATCATACTGCAATAATTGTTATTTTTTAAGTCTATGTATCATGAATTAAAAGCTGTTGAAATTATTGTACCTATTTATTAAAATTTGAATCACTTAGGTATGGTAATTCTACCAATGAAAACAGTCGTCAGTGGGGCACTTTATACAATTCAGTGGTATAAAACTATAAATTGACTCTAATAAAATTTTCTGCAAAATTTAATCAATATTTAATGGATTTCTCCTCGGATTCCTCAACATCTAGGATAGGTATGTAATATTAACATTAGTCTCCAGGTTAGGTTATAAGGTTAACACAATAAAAATACGGGATAAATCAATTTATTAAATCACAACTGATATTAAGAAATTAAAAATTGATAAAATGTGAAACCAGCATATGGCTAAGAAACAACCTTATGTTATAAATTTTATAGAAAGCCATGATATAATATATTTTGTGTTGTATTTTTCAAAAAATACATACCCTGCCTAGTGATTATATATTCTATTCAGAATAAAAACAGACCTGGTGGTGGACAAAAACACATCCATACCCAATACGACTGCCTCCAAAAATATTCACTTTTACCAAATAATTAACAAATCGGCCACCAGGTGGTCTGGCAGCGCCAAGTTCAGTTGCGATGCATGAATGCGATCTGTTCTTATTCTGAATAGTGACATTATATTATAAGAGTTAAGTAAAAATTACTTACAAATAGTTACATAATATAAAAGATTATATCTACTTATGATTAAAAATAAAAAATCATTAGATAGTTGGGTTTGTATTAGCAAATGAAAAAAAATAAACAGTTCATAGAATTTATAAACATAAAATACATAATAAACATTTTTTTAATACTTAATTTAACGAGATACTCCTATGTGTAATTATTTATTTGGATGCCACACAAAATGTTACCTATACTTTATCTTTTACTTAAAATATTGTCTTTATTTTTTTTTAAATTACAAGCTATACAATTTGTACAATAAGTAATATTTATGTTACAGACAGATAATGGATTTATATACACATTGGGAAATCACACATTTGTGACACCTCTTGATTATAAATGTTATACTTAAATTGAAATTTTTAAATTTTAGATAGGTATGTTGATTATATCTTAGATCTATTATAAAAAAAATCAAAACCAATACACATTTAGGTAGCATTTAAAATTCTTCTCCAATGATTTTATTAAAAAATTAACATAAGGAATTAATATAAACCGCATTTGTCCATTTATAAACATGACAAACCTTACCAAAATGTAAAGTAGTATAAGTAAAAGCACGAGTAAAAGGTACCTTGACTATGATTATATCATTTATCAATCAAGCAAATAAAAATACAATAAAACAAACATATTTATTGAGTCTGAAGATTAATTTATATTGCATAATTATTTACTTTTATCTTTGTTAGTAAAAACTATAAGTAGGAACCAGGGTTTTTTTTAGTGAGCAGTGAGACACATTTTGTGCAGTGAAAATTGTTACTTTGTGCAGTGCAAAAAAAGAATTTCAGGATGATGTATTTTATTGTATATTATAAAACAATAATTGAGTAAACTTCAAAATAAAAATAAAAAATGTTTCTATAACAATTAAAAATTTTTAAGTATATTATTCATTATTATCCTATTTTTTTTAAATACAAATATATATCTTCCACCTTTAAGCACATGCTTGTGGTGTTGGTAGAGAGTTATATTATAACATAATATTATGAGCAATTTAATTATAAATAAGAAACGCGCACAAGACCTGAATAATCAATCTATACAATTTGAATACTAATAAGTTATAACTAATATTAAACCACAACAGTTAAATATAATTCCTTATTATTTATTCAAGTTTTGAAAACAACCAAATCTGAATTTTTTTTCATTTCAATAGGTACGATTCATTTCTGTATAGAACATGTCCACTTTTATGTTATATACTGATATTATGTCGATGTTGTAATTTTTTGGGCCTAGATAATCTATTAATTTTTTACCAAACGCTTTTCTAGAATACTCCATTCTGACATCAAATGCCTATTTTCTCTTTTAATTCTTACCTTTTTCATATCCAATAAGAATTCAAAGTTTTTAATTATATACCTATAAAATAGTTATTTTTTTATATACGGACTCGATTGGTAACACATCTAATAACTTACCTACTTAAAGTTTTCTTTAGTTGAACCAAAAAAAGTATTTTTACTTAAACATATCTTAACATTTTTTCTTTATAAAAGTTGTAGTTATAATTATCATTTTGACTATTATTTGATGTAAAAGTATATTACAAAAATTATAAAGAAATTAGGTACCTATAGTTAATTGATTGTTTTCATTTTTGTAAACAATTATTATTTCAAATTACCTTTTTCAAGTAAATATTTCTTAGTAAGTATTACTACTTATATACTACGTAGATAGTACAATTTATAGTAGTCATATTTTTAATACAATTTAAGACTTTTTAGGACCTAGGGCCCTCTTAGAGTCACCCCTGACAGTTCAACGGATAACAGTCCGTAGGGGTTGGTCTGTGTAAACAAATTTCCTACTATAACCAAAGAGTGGGAATAAGTTTGTGCAGTGAGAAAAAAACATTAAAAAAAACCCTGGTAGGAACCTATTTGCAAACAATTTATAGGGACATAAATGTATAAAGTAATTGCCGAACTATACCAAAATGGTGATTTGAGCTTAAATATTATAAAAAGTTTTTAAATGTATATTTTACCAAATTTGCTTAGTCTAATGCAATATTAATTTGTTATAATTTATAAGTATTATATTAATACATAAACCTAACCTAACCTACAAAGAAAGTTTAGTTCTTAGTAAAATGTAAAGTAGGTATATTATATACCCAATAGTTAAATTTCAGAATTTTTATTTAATATTACATACCTGATTTTTATGTATAATAAGTATGGCTATATTTAATTGTATAATCAACTAAATTATATGTAATTACTTGTAATCTTTATATAGAGTAATTAAGGTCATCAACAATGATTAACTACAGTTTATTTGAGTATTTTATATTTTAGATACTTTTACACTTCAGATTATAGGTACCTAAGATTTTTACAGATATACCTAGGTACCTACAGAATGGAATAAATTAAAAATTTTGACTAAAATAAAATAACAAACATACCTAAGACAAATTCAAAAATGTCTTGAACGCCTTGGTACCTATTTGCATTTATTCTGTGTGTCGTGTGTGCATAGAAATATTTAAGGTAACAATGAAAATTAAAAACAGATAGGTTCCTGACTATAAAAATGTAGTAGGAAGCTTTGGGTAGTACTTTATCATGGTTTGCTTGATTACAATATCAGAGACAGTCCCTAATAGACAAATATGTCATCCAGAAGTACAGGACAGAATTTGAAAAAAAAAAGAAAACCCCATCAGACTGGGCATAATTACTAAGGTTTTTTTATTATTGTGTGCCGGTTGTGCGGAGACAATCGACAGAGCCGGTAAACGCTATTGAACTGCAGCTGACCAGAAATCGAAACAAGGGATGACTAGCCATCGCTGGAACGTCAGAAGCATTGAACTATGACAGTCGAGAGCATAAAACAAATTTAACAACGATTTAAACGATACTCACTGTCGTAATAATAACAGACTCTTTTCTTAAACGGCGTGATTGACATTGTGGCGTCCTAAGTCTGGCCGGTGGTTTAGGTAGTTCTTGAAGTTATCGGTGTGTGCGAGTGTGGCGTACGGCTAACTGAGCCCCCCCAAAAAAAAGCGCGGGCCGATGATGGACTGGTGTTTCGATTTGGGCGACACGTTTTCTCCGTCAACAATACATGCGTGCGACCAACGGCGAACTGGTAACGGCGGTGATCCTCGTTGCGCACGACAAACCGTTGAAGAATATACCGTGGGAAACGAACGAGATCAAAAAACACGGATAAAAAATTAAAAAATCCCAAAGCCGTCGGCGCCGCTAACGATGCACGGGTGGGTTGTGCGAACCAGCGAAGTGATAAAATTAAATTTAAAAAACGGCCGGCGTCGGCATAGACCGGGAAATTTATATTGTTATTTACTATTTACTATTTAGAACATCGCCGTATACGCGAGTCGGAAACGTAAAAAACGCACCGTACATTTTGAGCAGCTAATGTGTTCGGAGCCAATCGCGAATGGCCAGTAAACAAACAAACGCCATTGAGATAAACAGTGCTACCGCCGGGCCGATAATCGGGTCCGGAGCCGTGGCAGCTGCATTATGCCACATTCAGTTGGCAAACGTGGTCAAACATGTGTTCCTTATCTCAACCCAAGGTCGTCGCCGTCTTGGGTTATTCACCACGATAAGAACAGAATAAAAATATTAAAAGTGGATGGAAAAGAATTGAAGAAATTCGCACAACTACTTTTCCAAATTTCACACCATTTGTACACCGGGGTGACTTCGAAATGTGGTACGAAGCCTTACCGTCCGCCGTTATCGTGTACGTGCTGTTGAACATACCCGACAGAATCAACTCTCTGTCGAATAAATTGGTTTACAATAATGTGAGTATCTGTTTTCGGGTTTTCCTAAGTTTCACAATACGAAAAAATATTAGGTGAAAGAAATATTTTTATATTTTTATTTATTTATCATTAATAAAAATAACATAATACCTTCATTTTCTACGAATATCTAACTGTTATGAGCAAGCTTATTGTGAATTGTGATAGAGATAAAGAGTGGGTACCTAATACAATATTGATTATTTTGAAACAAATTAATAAGAAAAACTACAGATAAAATGTACATTCAAATAAAATATAAGAACAAATATTATTAATTAAAACTAAAGTATATTAAAGTCAATTAAAACGAGCTTACGCTTATTGAAAAAGAACTTAACAGATATAAAACTAAAAGATTTAGCTCAAATCTAAAAATAACCATTTATATTAAATCTTTTTAACAACTGCATAACGTGTATGTTTTTTTTATACTAAATTTTCATTGAGTTAAATAACTTAGGGCCTAGATAATCATTAAATGACTGACCGAAAGATTTTTTTTGCATATATCATATATGACAATTGACAGAAATATCATACGCTACGTTCTTAACAAGTGATTTACTGAAATTGCCTTTAATAAAAATATTAAATACAAACAGTTTAGCATTTTTTTTATAAGGTGACTTAAAAGATAATACATTCAGATCACTATAATATTTATTAGTTTGAAGTTTTTTTAGTACACTAACACCCAAACTACCCCATACCAATAATCCATATTTAAAAAATTTACTGATATAGAGCACACATTGTCTGTTTAGGAATCAAATTTTATAGTGAAATAAATTTATAAGTTTAAGATCGTAATTTACCTACTAAATCGAGGGGACGTAATTCTAACGCAAGGGGAAGTAAAGCTAACGCAGTCCCCCCTCCGGTTCTCGATACCATGGAAAAAAAAAATTTTCCTACTAAATTATAACTATGTAAGTATGTAAGTTCCATTTTAAATTATTATCAAAGATAATGCCCAGATAACAAATTCTTGTCACCACTTTGATAGATTTACAGCTGTGTTGATTACACAGTTATATAAAATGATGGAGTTACATTTTGTAGAGATTTTATTTATAGAAGAGGTCATAAAATTTGTTTTTTTATTGTTTAGCGTTAAATTTCTATGTGTTGGACATTTATAAACTTTGTCTGACCTCTTAACCAACTGTTGCTTTATTGTTAACTCTTTCCCAAGAAATATCGGTAAAAAATAAACACGTGTCATCAGCATGGATCAATGTTCACATATCCATCAAATTTAAGATCAAAAACAAGATTTATGTACAGTAAAAATAAAATTCAGCCTAGTACACTACCTTGAAGAACACCGAATTTGATAATACTTTCTTAACTTAAAACTTCATTAGTCTTAACTCTTTGCTTAGTAAGTAACTGCAAAACAAATTCACACTCTATTAATACCAAAATTAGGTAATATCTGTTACAGTATTGAGTTTCTTACAATTTTTACTACTTCTGATTTTTCAATTTTCTTAGAAAGCAAACTGTCAAAAAAAAAAATATATTATTGACATATTTTATAAGATTATTTTTCGCTACTAAACTGAAATTCCTTGATCATTTTTTACCAAAATGAGTAAAAAATTCATTAAACATTTTTGACACTCCTTCTGGATCCACATTTGCATAAATTACTTTGTCATTATTTATTATATTACTAATTTTATCCTTATTGTTTATACTTGTTTTAGAGCATGTAACATCGTTTATAAGTCGACAAGTTAATTTTGAATTATGAGAAAATTGTTTTCGTAAAACCTTTATTTAAAAGTTTTAAAATATTAGTGTAATTATTTTTATATTTTTTGTAATTAGCTGCTAACATTGGTTGTTTGGGATTTTTTAACATTTATATAATATAGTAATGTAATTCAAAGATATGAATAAATAATTGGATAACTGCAATGAGATTAAAGTAATCCTATCGCGTTCTGTTGGATAGGTTTTCGAATTAGATTTGTAAGGTATCATTATATTTCTTCTTAAATAAAATATAACTTATGAGTGTCATTTGCATTATGGCTGATACGGTTCTGAATCTGTAGGTTTATATTCTTTTACCAACAAATTTAAAATACCTTATACCTGTAAAAAAGTAAAATCCTGGAACATTAAATATTTTTATGCTGTCCTAAACAAACTTAATATTCATAATAAAGGCATTTTTGAATTATTATATTTATTATTCTAGGTTTACAGACGCGATATTAGTCAACCTTGGCTTCAAAGATATTATGCCAGAGACTGGGAATTAACTGGTGATCCCTACAAGGCACAAGTAATATACATATATTTTATTCAAAATGTTATGACAAATGATCCTAAACGTTATTTAATGGTTATTTGATTTAAGGGCCTTGAAAGTTTACCAAATAAGCCTTCGGTTACTGGAATTGATTGGCAAAAATTTGGAAAAGGACCAAATCACTCATTCTATGGAACTAAACTGTAATGAAAACAAATTAATTTTAAAAATGAATTGTAGCTATAATAAATATTTTAGAAAGTTGTTTATGGAAACTGTGAAATCCATATATCTTGCTAAATATAATTAATAAATATGTAACATAATGTCTAAATATGCACTTGGTGTATTTCAATTTTTATTTCCTTTATATCAGTAAGCTTAATCATTGGTGTAATATGAATATTGAATAGTATAATTGAATTATTGATTTCATTTTTGATCAAAACAATCAACTTAAACTTATAAATATTAATTTAGTAAATAATATTATGAATTAATATGAAACTATTAAATATTAACTATACGGGGTTAAAAAATATCGTCCACGTTCTGTCCATATAAAACTGCATAGAATGCTATACTCTGTCACAGAAGAAATTGTGCCGCGGCCCTACCAAAATCAGGTTTTCTGTGCGTCCACATGTAACATCCTGCCACTTGGGAACCGGTTTCGGTAGCAGGGTGACGTGGGTTGGTGCGCATCACCGGCATGTTCTCTCATGGGACAGGGTATAGTATGCTATTTTAATATTTAAAAATCTAAAACATTTAAACAAAACTAACTATTACTTGTTTGAAATTTGATAAATATCTAGATATATCAAAATGTATAATACTCCTAATAATATCAGCTATGTTGTGGTTGTCCTTCAAATATGATAATCCTGTGGTTTTATAAAAAAATGTTTGACATTTTTGTAATGATAAATTAACTTTAATAAAAGAATCACAAGTTTATATATTATACTTACACTAATAAAATTATTATGCGATTATTGTTTTATAGAATAATAGTATATTTCCTCACATAAATAAAGAGATTTTGATTATTTTTAAAAGTAATTTAATATCTTTTTTAACATTATTATTTATCAATAATACAGTGTATCTAAAAATTAAAATGCACAAAGCAGTTGTCAAAAAATATATTAAATTACTTTTAAAATTATCAAAGAATTCCCATATTATCCTGTTTATTTTTCATTATACCACGCAATCAAAAATATATTCTGCATATTAAAAATCAAGATAAAAAAATAACATGTTCACAATATAGAATATAGAAGTCTTAAACTGTAATACAATATTTATCACAATATACCGCTGGTCTTGGCTACATTAAGTGAAACATACACAACAAAAATTGATTAATATCTAATAGCTTATAGAGAAAATTAAAATCAAATTGTTTTCATTGGAAAAACATTACACAAACAATAATTATTATTCCTACTTTATAAATGTAAGACATACCACATAAAGAATACAATACTTTAAGTAATATAATGGCCCTTGTAATAGATTAAATTGCACTAGCTTGCAATATACCACTACAGACATTTTACTATTATTGTTAATAAATAATAACTATCTAAGAGATTTCTTCGTATTCATCTGAACGTACTGATGGCGATGGAGATGTCCTTGAACTTTCTGATCTTCTAAATATTGATGGAGACATTGCTCTCTTTTTTAAGCTATATTTGTTAAGTTCATCAAAAAAAGAAAATTGTTTAATAATATATTTGTATATTTATTATTATTTTTTATTTACTTAGGTAATGTTGAAGGTTTAAACACATCAGTAAGTTTCCCTCTGGAGTCCTTATTAGAAGATACATCAATATTGTAAATGCTGGAACTGCTTTTAAAGGACTACAATGAAAATGAACAATTTAAGTTTAAAATTATAACAGGCATTCAATATACATACCAAATCACTATCATTATCAAAGCTTTTTGAACTTTTAGTTAACTTCTTTAGCTTGCCAAAAAGTCCTTTTTTCTTAGTTTTTTCTCCGCTTAAAATATCACTTTTAGAAGAACTATTTGATTGTTGGCTAAAAATTAATTAACTTATTCAATTTTTAATAGGTCATCAAGTAGGTACTGAGATATAATGTCATACATTGTATTTTGAACGAATAAAAAACCATGTCAATATAATTGCTATACTATGTTTCATAAAGCTAACTAAATGGACTAATGTGTCTATTAATCCTATATTTACCAACTTAAGAAATATTAAAATATTACCTGTCAAAACTATTTGGTTGTTTAGTAAGTCTATTTCTTGACTGACTACGTTCATCTCTTTTCCATATATCCTAAAAATGTTAAACATCTTAAATAGGCATCATCTTACTTAATTACCTCATTTTTATCTAGCTTAGAACTCACTTGATCAGTATTCCCAAAATTTTGTTCTAATGAAAGACTTTTTCTATACAAACTCCCTCTTATTGGAGGCTTATCATTAAAATCGTTTTCAGTTGATGACGACCTATACATTAAATTAATTATTAGATATTACCACGTATTAGCTTGTCTTTAACTGCAATTCGTCTAAGATTGTCATTGGTTTAGGACCTAAGCTCCCAGTATCTCAGAAAATATTCTTAATACTCTCAATTTCTACAGTTTAAGAAGAAAAAATATGCACATATACTTTATTCCAAATAAGTCTGGAAAAAAATCCCGACAGAAACGCGTTGGGGTTTGCACATGTACAATCGGCGCGGCTGACTACTGCAGCCAATCACAGCGGTTCTACCGTTAAGAGGCTGCGCAGTTTTTCCAGACTTATTTGAAATAGAGTAAAGTTACAAAAAATTAAGAACTTTACAATTTTACATACATTGTGTTAAGACAATTATTTTTACAGTAAATTATTTATACCAATAAGTTTGATAAAAAATGAGAAAAACCAGCTAGGTCAGTATTGCAAATTTACAACGTCAGTCTGCATACATCAATTATTTACTAATTTTGTTAAAATAATTAAATGTATATAATACTGTAAATAGTTTGTTGAACTTTTATAAAGTTAATTTTTTATTTTTAGGTTTAAATTTAAATATTTTTAGATAATCTAGATGTAATTATGGCAAATCTAATAAAAACTTTATAATTACAATACATTTTACCTGACACCGAAAACTGCACGTTTTGATCTGACATCTTGTTGATTTGTATTTATAACTAATTCTTTAGTCAACTCATTAACTTTATTTAGTAATTGTTTGATTTGTTCATTATTATTATTATTTAGTGTTTGGTTGGAATTCAAATCTGGTGATGCTTCTCTAGACGTAGATGATTTTCTTCTAGCCGGTGGTGTTGGTGCAATTATCGAGTTTAAAGATTTATTTGTCAGTTCATAGTTTTCATTTACCATTATAGTTAAACTTTTGATCAACTGTGATAAATTATTAATTTTAACCTCAAGCTGAGGATCAGTTCTTAACCGAACATTGCATAATCTTAATGACTCACATTCTTGTTCTATTTTGTCTTTTTCTTTTCTTAGTTTTTCATTAATTGTTCTTAATTTTGCATGAGCATCTCGTAAATCCATAAGATCACATTGCATCTAATAAATAAATAAATAAATAATGATTGTACTAAAATTGCTTAAACTAAATTAATAAATATTTAACAAATTCTACTATAATGTTACAGGTAAATATATTCTGTAGTTAAATATATAGTATTTAATATTGAAATTCATTATTCATATACAAATTATATATGAATTATGAATATATAAATTAGATTTAATTAAATAAATAAATAAATATATGTGTGATTAAAAGTGTTCATTAGTAAAATAGGTACATATTTATTATATATTATGTATATAGTATAAATAATTATAAAAATAAGTATTTTAATACCTTATAACCAACATTTTATATCAAAAAGTGGTTAATTTCTAAGTTTTCTATTACAGTAGAATCTGCTTAAAAGGGACGCCACTTAAAGGAGACTAATGCTTAATGACAGTCCCGAATTAATATATTGTATGTTAAATTCTTCGGTTAATCAGGACAGTCGGGATAATGGGGACAAATAGGTCACCGCCCGATGTGTCCCAATTAAGGGGATTCGACTGTATATGATATATATGGGGTCAGCCCATAATAAAAATATGGTAGTTCACATTTTAGTTTTTTATTATATACATTTATTATTATTATATTAATATTTTATTTATATTAAAAATATTTTATTGGTTTAGTATAAAACAATGATTTGTTGTGTTAGATTGTATTAGTTATTATGTTTTGAGTATATTTTCATCTATAAAGATAATTTATAATAATTTAAATTATTTAATCTTACCTCATTAGTTTTCTTCCTATTTTCTTGTTGGTCAACCTCAATATTTTTTGTAAGCTGATCTATACGCCTTTTTGATTCTAAACGATCTTTATCTCGCTCTCGTTCAACCTTACAATATTAATGAAAGATTAAAGATTAATATGGTTTATGTATTTACATACTGTATAAAATAGTATTTTAATTTACTTCATATAATGTTTGTCTTAGATCTCTAGCCAATGTTGATGTCTCTTGTAAAAGACGTTGTTGTTCTTCCCGTTCTTTTTGCCATGCTAGCTCCATTCTAGCCTTCAAACCTGTTAATTTGGATCTTCCTGAATTCAACAGTCGTTCTTCTTCCAACTAACATAATAAAAATTAATTTTTATAAAAATGTATATTAAGAAAATTAATTAAACAGACTTTATTAATAGAAGATGTCATTTCTGATTTTGTTATTTCCCAGGCTGATTTTTCTGACACCAGTTCTGTTTTTAACCTTGAACATTCAAGTCTTGCTTCTGAAAGTTGTTCTTCCATACAAGATACTTGTTGCTGTAAGACGTGGAATTCTTCTTTCTAAAGATTACAGTGTAAATAAACTAAAGTTTAGTTAAATCTAAAAACAAGAAACCATAAAAATAGGCACCTAAAAATAATAAAAAAAATAGATATTACCTGGTTATCATTATTTTGCACTTTATAATTTCCTTTTTGATGGTTAGAATCTGCTGAATCCAATATTTGCTTATACGAATCACGTTCTCTTTTGAACCTAAGAGTTTGAAACTGACTGTTTTTTAACTCTTCAGAAAGAACTGACATGCGATTGTCATAGCGTACTTTTAAAGCAGCAACTTCCGTTTTTCTGGCTTGTTCTTCATTGTATACTCTGCAAAATTTATTTATTTTTAAAAACTAAAAACATTTAACATTTTTTATTAAAACTAACTTAATTTTCATATCTTTTAGATTTTTTTCTAATAATTCTGTCTCCATTGACCTACTGTGCTGGACTTTAACAACCTTTTCAAAATCATCTAAATTCCGTTGTAAGCTTTCATTCTAAAACAAAATATTGTATTTAAATCCATAGTCTTATATGTTAAACTCTTATTTTACTTACATCTTTCTTAAGTTTTTCTATCTGTTCTATATACTGACTACATTGTTTATTTAATGTCCTTGTTTCTTTTAAATATTCATCCAAATTCTTTTTCATATTTTCCTTCTCTTTTATCCATGAATCGTTTGAATGAGCTATTTCTAGATCCTTTAACGTTTTCTACAGCACAAAATATCCAAATCAAAAACACTTATAAAAACATCTAAATGGTTTAAATTACCTGCATTTCTAATTTTTCTTTGTTCCATAAATCAATAGAATTGTTGTATTTATCTTTCAGTGTTTTTAACTCCAGTTCAACTTTTAATGTATCTTTTTTTCTACTTTCTAACAAACTAAGAAATCATTATAGTTATTAATTGAGTGCTCAAGCCTCAAAAAGTATAATAAAATAAAATAAATAATAATTGTGTCACAAATTAAAGTTCAAATACCATTGTAGTTTTTCTTTTTCTGCTGTCATTTTACTTTTAGCATCTATTTGTTCTTTTTGCAATATGTCATATTTATTTAAAATGTCTTTGTAATTCTTTCGCTCCACCATCAATTCATTTTCTATTCCTAGTAAATTATTAATTAATTCATTATAAATATTAAAATATTGAAACTATAGTAAATATTCTATAAATGTATCTAGGTACTTTTTATTTTTTTTTCAAATTCATTTTGAATATCCATTATTCTTTTATTTTCTTCAAAAGTTGATTGCTCTTGTAATTTTTTTATACTTTCTTCTTTATTTATTATTTCTTTTTTATGTATTGATTTCAAATTTTCTATTTGTTGTCTCTCATTCTATACAATATTTAATAAATAATATCAATATCATAATTCATAAATCATAACACTGTCAGTCCTGTAAAGTATTTAAGTAAAAGTATTCTAATACTTTTTTAAGTATTGAATAACTTTTTAAATACTTTCAGCATGAAGTATTTTGAATAGTATTTTAATTACTTTTTTTTGTATTAAATACTTTTTGGTATTGAATACTTTGGTTTTTTATTTTGAACATTTTATTTTTATTATTAATTTTATTTACATTTTATTTTTGTCAACTACAATAATAGAATAATAGTTTTATTTAGTATTCTGTATTTCTGTGTTAGCTGAAGCCCGGAAGTTTGTGAAAATCAGATTTCTAAAAATAGTCATTGAATAACAATATTCCCTTTAAACTATTAGCTAACTATTAGACAACCTACTACCTATGTGTATATATTACGATAGTTAGAAACCCACTTTAAAAACCAAAAGTATTTGAGTAGTATTTGAAATACTATACAATTAAAGTATTTGAGTAGTATCTTAAATACTTAAAAAAAAATGTATTTGAGTATTTACTCAAGTACTTTTTAAAAGTATTCTTTACAGGACTGAACACTGTAGAATATAAACATTGTATTATAATATATTATTTACATTATAATATTACATTATATTAGTAGGTACGAGGTACCTATGTGAAAACAATTAAAGTATGTGTTAAAAATGTCCTCTTAGCACATGCAACTTACATCCAAAAAATAAAAGCTTATTTTTATAATTTAAACAATTTACCTTAAGTTGGGTTTCAAGATCCATAGTTTTAATTTCCAACTGTTTAATAGCTTTTGTTTGCTTATCAAAATCAGCTTTAACCTCTTTAGTCTAATAGTAAAAATATATATTATGTTGGTACATTTTACTGTTATTTATTTATACTTTAATACTACTAACATTACCTTCGGTTGTGCTGGTTTTGATATTGGTTTATAAGTTTTTTTGGATGTTAATTTTGTTTGATATTCTAAAACTTTAGCTTTCAGCTGATCCTTTTCTACTTCAAATTCTTCTATTTTTCTTTTTAATACTGTAATTTCCTACAATTTATTTATAGAGTATTTTATATTTTAACTAAAACTTGTAAATCACTTATTTTTGTAAAAATCTATTTTATTGTGATTTATGAAGCATTTATACAATTATCTAAAACTTGTTTATACTTATATAACAGTAGATAGTAGGTTTAAAATAATATATAAATTACTTGTTCACTGAGCTCAAGAAGTAATTTTAATTCTGTTGCATCTTCAACATCTGAAATTCCCTCATCTCTATCAGCAATATTTGTAGGGCGATAACCTATGAATCATTTTTTTTTTCATAATTAAATGAAAGAAATTTATAATCTATTATTTACTTGTTTTTGTGGCCATTTTCTTGAGTTGCAACACCATTGACTCATTATCTTCTTCTAAACGGCTCACTTTGTTCCTCAATATTTTAGCCTACAATTTGTATTTTAATGTAATATTTGTATTATAAGATTAATGTGAGGTACCTATAAGTTATAACTGTAAAAACCCAATCATAGGCGGAACTACAGCCTGGACCAACTGGGCCTTGTTCTAGGCTAATCGCGCCCCGTAATAATGTATCACTAGTACTACTATACAGTATACGTCTATATGTAATATATCAAATGGATATCATACACAATGCCTTGCTCGCCCCCTCCCTAAGGCATACAATTCTGTACCGACGTGCGGTTGTGGTTAGGTATTTTAAATACTGAAATATAACATAAAAATAAAACTATAAACACTGTAGTATTATTTCAGTTCCACTATTGTCTTCAGAATTTTATAAATTATTATTTATTAATTATAAAATATGTTATACCTATGCTTGACTGTATTCCATTAAATAAACATAAATTATTGTCAACATTAACTTAACATTATATATTATATTACAATATACTTGTATAATTATTACTTGAATTTTTAAATAAAAAATCATATACAAATAAGTTTTTAAAAAAATAGTATCATTTATATCAATGAATTTTCCAACCCCTCCTCCATACCATTTATAAGTCTAAATGTCTGAATTGATCAGGAAAAGTGGCTCAGTCTAATAATAATTTCTAGTTCCGCCTATTGACCCTAGGTAAGTTTTAAAACATTACTTCTTCTTCAGAAAATCTTAATTGCTCCCTCATATCTGCTTCTCTTTCAATTGAATCTTGTAAATCCCTCTGTAGTTGAACTGGATCTTCTTGGGAATCACCTCGAGTTAATGACTCTCTTGAAACCCTCTAAACATTTATAAGTATTAAATATTTATAGGTTATGAGTTATGACTTATGAATCTAAAGGCCTATTAATATTTTGTTAATTTATTCATAAATATTAAATACTTCTCCCGATGCAGACTTAGGTATCATGCCCAGCATAGGTCTTTTTTTCTGATCTCCTTGTGTTGCATTAGATTTAGATTTTTCTAAATCACTTTGTAATCGTTCTATTATCTGTAAATATAATATTATATTTTACTAACAATAATAATATTTATTAGTATTTATGTAACTTACCTCTTTAGTTTTTTTGTCATTTTCAACTTTTTCATTATCTAATTCTTCCATTCTTCTCTCAGCTTTTTTTAATTTAAATGCTAAAATCCTACAATTCTTTGAAACTTGATCAAATTCTCTTCTCAGCATAATAAATTCATTATCTTGCTCCTCGCTAAAATATAAATTCCAAAACATTTTATATACCTAAGTGTTTGTATATTTATTTAAAATTATAATATTCTTTATTTAATTTTAAAATAGATGGCAAGATCTAACTTAATATCAAAAATAAAAAGTACCTACATTCTTGAGGTTCTGAGTACCTAGTTCAAAAGAAAGATATCCAAGTACTTTTTAAAATTATTATACATGCCGTATGAAAAATGATTCAACCGGAAACAGTCTCTCAGCCTATAATTCTAAGGATATTTTATTATATATTAATTATACTGCTATATTAGGTATAGAAATTTATGTTTCTATTGATAATTCAATTAAAACAATATTAAATTTAATATTACTAACTGTTATAAACATTTGAGTCAGTACCAATGTAGTACCATTGTAGATAGGCTCATAGTATAAAAAGATAAAAATAAATATAAATATTTTAAAAATGTCATTGTCTTAACTAAATAATAATATCTATAAGTAGTGTCAAAAATGTCAACTCCTATGAATAATATCTTTGGAATAATATCTAAATAACAACAATTGGATGAGGATAAATTGTTATTATACATTTAAAATTTTGAATATCCAATTCATCAAAATTTGAACTTAAATTGCTCATAAAAAACTATTGAGACTTTACACTAAACTTTTTTTTTAATTTCCAGCAAACAAATTCAGGAGGAATCATGTATCAAAATAAGGGTTAAAATTAAATAAATGACAAATTTTTATAAAACAATTTGAAAATGTTCATTATTTTAATGAATTTTGTTAAAATTTGAATTTTTGAGCGCTTGTATAAAAAATTGTGACTATATTTTTGATAATTTGTTGATTGGGATATGAACAACTAATGAGGAAACTTATATTAATACTATACATAAATAGAAAAAAACTAAAAGAAAGTTGAACATTTAAAATATAAATGTGTGCCATAAATACTAAATAGCACAGAGACAAAATATTTTTAAAACTATATTATGTCTATTAAATGTGAATCTGAATATTACAAGTATCTACAGTTATTCATTTTTAATTACACAACAAAACAAAATATCTTTTTGCGTAAAAATGCACTTTTTGTTTAGAAACCACCCTCAATATTAACAATCAAACCATTTCTACTGCTTCTAAAGGTGATGTCAATAAGAAAAAAAATACACCACAATAAAACCATTACATATACATGGGTTCCACCCATATATAAAATAAATTATGAGCCATAAATAATAATATTATACTAATAAATTATCACTAATAATTATTATTATTAGAATAAATGGTTTCAACTCTTAGAATAAATTAATACAAAACATTGTGGATACTGCAGGATAGTAATTAGTAGTGCAGTCTGCAGATATTACTTAAACAACAATATAGTTAAGAAATCATTATATGGAAGAATGTTTATACATTTATCGCTACGAGTATTATTTAAGGAGAGAACATATTTTAATTTTTAAGCAATGTTTCTAATCACGGTTTAGTCGCCGGGGATCTATGTGTTAGTTATAAACATACCTTTAGGCTTAAGTGCAAAACAGTTTACAGTATAAGCTAAGTTTATAGTGAAATTTAAAGCTCTCGTACGCACATGTACATGTCATTAACTCGATAACAATATAAAATTCATAAAACGACATTTTCGACAACTTACTTATTGTTTTGACAAAATTAAAGTTAGTTAACGTTGTCTGATTTTGATTCCGAAAAAATATTTGAATTCATCAGAAAATGTCTGAAGACAAAACACTTTCCGTTTTTAATTTTAATTATGATTAACGATTTAAAAAAATTCATATTTACAAGTTTTCTATTACAGTTCTAAGCTCACAATAATTGTATTAAATTTCATTTTTACAAAATGTTCCGTTCGATCAATGCACAATTTTCTGTCAAGTTTAAATTTTTTCAGTATCAAAATTGGACACCATAAAGTAAATTTAATTTTGTCAAAACTTAAGGTCTTCTGAGCTAAAATTGACGGCACTAGCAAGGCCCCGCGAAGGTTGCGGCACGGCCAATGTTAAGGAGTTGTGTATAGGCAATCATCTACATGACAAACTGTTATATTTATACTCTATTCAAGTTTAGAAACGACCCAGGCGGCCGAGTTATGCGCATGGGCGTGGCTTTATTCCGTGGTAGCGCATGAAGTACCGCCGTAGTGGGGACGACGTTCGACCGTCGTGAAACGAAAACTAGTCGCCACGCAAGTCTGTTTTTATTCTGAATAGAGTATAGTGTCATACTGTCATTATGCCATTATAGTATATTCTCAAGATAAAAGGTGTCCACAACCCATAGCCCATAGGAGTAAATAATGGCTGTTATCCTTTAAGCCACTAATCATAAGACGCATACAACTATTGTAAGGTAATTCATGAATTAAAAAGTTATTCTAAATTATACATTAATGTACCGAAAATTATCTCTCATTTCTTGCTCCATATTATGTATTTCTTTATTTAAATCATTGTTTTCTTCTGTCAAATCCTCAATTTTAGTTTCAGCAGCTATTAACTTAGAACGAATCAGTTGCACATCGTCTGACTTCACTTTAGTATTCTTGTTTTTATTGAGCTCAGCTTCTAATTCATGAACACGTTGTGTAAGCAATCTCTTTTCATCGCCGAGACTTTCACAAGTAGACTTCAAATCATTTATTTTTTGTTGGTGCTTCAACAACTATTATAATTAATGTTATTAAAATTTGTCTTTGTTTTATATTGTTTTGTTTTTACTTCAGAAGCTGTTGTACGAGATGTCGGAGTTGTATCCAAAGACGCTAGTCGTCTTAATAAAACATCACTCTTTTCTCGTTCAGCTTTCTCACATTTTGCTTTGGTCAATTTTAATTCAGCTTTTAAATGCAATACTTGGTCCTGAAATTACACACGTTATTGGATATCCATATTAATTGGTTACTTTACTAAAATATATTACACACGTATAATGTTACATTAATAATGTAATTGTGCTCACGTGTAAGTCTTCATCATTTATAATAGTCGCATAAGTATCAGTCGTAGTATCAGAATCAGCTAAACTAATAGTATCTTCATCATCGTTATACATATTTTTATCATTTGGCGTTGACTTCATCTAAAATAAATCAATTTAAAACTATAACCCTTGTGAAATGTTAACTTCCCAAGTGAATATTAACATTGTTATGATGATATTAACATGCACCGGTGTATATTGGGCGATATCTCCATTGTAACTATTTCTTGGGCTATGTACATCCATAGAATCCTTGCGTGAAAGATTTGTTCTTCTTCGAACCGTATATTCTGGAATTGCCTGTTCGTCATCTAGAATAAAAATAAACAATATTATAATTAAGTACATAGTATCTACTGAAGAATTGTACTTTTAAAATCTAAAATTACCTTCTACATTTTCAACTTGAGATGTAACACTATCTGAAAGTGTTGTCAAGTCTGGCGTCGATGTCCATGATGTAGTCTTTCGACTAGATCCACCACCTTTGTCTACGTTATAATAGTTTTTACCATTGTTTGTTATGTCTGGTGACATATTTTTCAAACTTGTTGGCTCATTTGTTGCCCTAAATTATTAATTTTGGTTTTCTTGTATATTTTCTTAGCTAACTATAATAAAAAGTGTTTACTAACTCATTATTTAAAGTAGGAGTCGATAGTGTAGTATCATCTTTCCTAAGCGATGACTTGCCATTATCCTTATTCCTGTTAGAATGATCTTTATAGTCCCTGGAAACATAAATAGTGTTAACTGTAAGTCTTTAATTTTAACTTTGTAACTTATTACAAATACAATTTTAAATAATTTTTCTGAATAGACAAATATACATATGTATTGAAAGGTGATTTACTTTTAGAACACTAAATATTGTTTTTACTTTATTGCCAGCATAATTAAACAATATTTATCTATTTCTAAAAGTGTTCATAATTGTATTTTTTAATGTATGTTCTATATTTATTGTAGGTACCTACATTTTTTTTTATCAAATTTTAATAAAACGTATTTTGTGTTATATTGTTTGAAATTAAAATAACATTTACATTTTATATAGTCTCAATATATAAAATGTAATATTGAAGATAATTTGACGCTCAGAGGAATAATTAGAGAGGTGCTTGGTGCTTACAGCTAGAACATAGTCACTGTAATAGTGTAGTATGCAGTCCATAGATAAAATTATTAAAAATTAGTCGCCAAATAGTTTCATATTCTTGGTAGTTATTTTTTTATTTATCATGTTTAATATTAAGTTAAGAAAAATGTATTCGTTAATCTTCATCAAATGTACCTCATAAATATATTTTGTTTCATTTGAATTTATTGTTACCAACATTTTAGATTCTGAGCGGAGCGATGAAAAAATTCGATTTTACAATGATGTGTTTTTTAATAAATTATGTGTCTGTCGTCACCTTTTAGACAGTGAAAATGCTTAGATTTTCTTCACCAGTATCTTGTACGATGGGAAAGTGAATCTAGTTGGTCCATTGGGTAGGTCAAAAATTAAAATACACAGTACTATTCAAAAGCGCCGGGAAAAACAAATAAATTTAAGGAAAAACGAAAATTTTTGAGCAAAATCGATTTCGGTTTATTGTGTAACTCTAAAACAAATGACCGTATATGCATGACATTTTCACTGATTGTTTATATTTGCATTTTCTATACACGATAAAGTTTAAAAAAAATATTGATATGTTTTGAATTGTTTACGGACATTTTTAGTTTTCAATTTCCAATTTCTTTAGAGTTTTTTTTTTCTATGAATGTCAATAAAATTGTATTTGTTGAATAAAAAAGATTGAAAATTTAATACAAGGCTCCTAATATATAAAGTTACAATGATATTTGAAAAATATTAAAAATCCGTAATCACAATTTATTTTTATAAGCATTTCAAGTTCAAATCTTGACAAAATACGAACAAATGACGAAAATGTGCAAATTATTTTTAATTAGAAATTCATAAAATTTTTATTTTTAAATCTAAGGTTTGAAAATGTAATACAAGATTCCTCAAGGGTTTTTTTACCTTTATATGAAAAAAAATGTCTACAAGAAAGTCAAATTAAATCGATTTCTCATGTAGCCATTTTCTTATTTTGTTTTAATTCAAAAACGAATAATTATTAATTATATATACATGGAAATTTAACTGAATGTTTATATTTTCATTTTCTTTACACCATTATATTTTGAAAATATTTTGACTCATTTTGAGCTCAATACGGACATTGTCAGTTTTTTAGGTTTTTTTTCTATAAATATCAATACAATTTTATTTGTTGGGTAAAAAAGGGTGAACATTTAATGCAAGGATCCTGATATATTGTTACAATAGTAGTTATATTAAAAATACATGGGCACAATTTTATATTTAGGTTATATATAATTTACTTTATTCACAATAATACATATCATCAAATATACTTAGTAATATCATAGGCTGACCGACATTCTTCGATCTAATCGTTTTTCTTATAATTTATAAATGATATTACCATTATATCATTGGATTCTAATTTAACACTATCCATTACAATGGCACTCTGGTAACTATAGCGCGACATCCATTTGCACAACTTTTTATTTTTGGTGTTTCTAAATTTCTTAATTGTGCATGTTAGTTTGCATTTAGTTCTATATTTATAATCTATATTTTTGTAACTGATAGGTGTAGGAAATATATGCATTCCGAAGTAGGCAAATAAAATATTTACAATTAAATAAATATAATTTCTATTTTAGATCTCTAATGTAAATATAATACTATAAATATAATTGTTCACAAGCATTAGCAGATGAGGGGGAAGGGGGGGTTCTATTGCTGATCCTATCTTAATTGTTTATACCTACCTAACAAATGAAGCTGGCAAATTTACTTATGTCAATTAATATTTTCTTTTTTACCTGTTATTTTAATTTTATCGATTATAATTAAACAGTATATATGTTCTTATACGACTGTCGACTAATTATTAAATTTTATACTATATTAAAATGTAGAAAACCTATTAATTATTAACACGAATAAATAATATAATATATTAATATGTTTCTTCATTGACTCTTTATATTTTCTAAATGTTAAAAACAAGTAAAAATTGAAAGAAATAATTTATCTGAGGAAATGGGAATCGTTCTCATGAATCGTGATAGTGGCGTTCTCTGGAATCTATAATACATAATGTTAACTGTTTCTCTAAAATAATTCCATTTTGGATTCAGTTTGCAGATCAAATTTTTACCAACTGAAAACCCGTATTAAATATTTAAATGATTAAATATTTTCAGTATAATATTTACTATATAAAGGTTAAACTATTTAAATTTAAAACTACATACCGATCGACGGTCATTCATAATATAAACGTGTTCACTATGACACTATGTGATCTTCAGAATTTTTTTGAAACTATATATACGAGTACACCTATGCAACCGAAATAAACATAACTAATTTCTATAAAATTATAAAATGTTAATCTGCTCAACTTTAATACATTATACATAATATCCTGCATAACTACAGTAAATATTTAACTCTTTACTCACAGTTAATAAATTAGTATATACTTACCGGCTTATACTATATAGATATATACTGAAACTGGGTTCTGAAACTTGAAGTTGTGTTACCTGACACTCCTATCGATCAAGATGGCATGTCTTATATTTCTTATTATAACTATTAACTTTTATTTATTTTATTTATTAATTTACTTGTTAATATAACAACGTACAACATAATATCAATATTACATTAAAATTAACAATTAACACCTCCCCATTAAGGCATTAAGCATAACTTGTGGTAGGGGATGGTGAGTTAACTTATCTATTATATTACCTGTTATATTCTTTATATAAATTATAAATGAAAAACAAAAAATATATATATACGTATGATCACACGGATAATAAGCGATTATAATAATATGATCTTGAAAGATGCAGTGGCACACTGAAGGAGCTGCACACCAGGCCTGACCCTTCCTCATCATATGGTAACGTATATGGTTACGCTTTACATAAACATTATAAAATTATTATATTAGGCCCCACCCTTGCAAAAGCGTGTTAAATATAAAAAATTCGATTTTTATAGTCCTAGTCTTATAATTTTATTTTAATTTAGTGTAATAATTCCCATCTATCAAATGAATGGTAGTATTTTTCCTGATTTTGAAACCTGCAATTGGTTTTTACTTTCTGCACTATGTAATAAATTATAAAATATATCTACACATTTTTTTTATATAATACGATGTAATAATAGATTTGTAATGTTTGACCCTCTTCCATGAAAAATCCTGTTACGCCGCTGGAAGCCGAAAAGATATATAGGTATACTAATACATTATAAATATGAAAGTTACAAAGTTCTCCAAATAAATCATATTGTAGGCATATTATATATATGTATATATAGGTATATCAGAGGCGTATCCAAGGAGGTGCTGGGGTAGCCGGTAGCCTACTCCCCCTTGAAATGTTAAGAAAATCGTAAAAAATGATTTCCATAGTCTATGAAAGTTATTGCAAATACAAATTTGTATAGTCGTACAGGAACCGAAACCTTAATTAAAACCTCAGTGTATATAAGTACCTATGCTAAACTTATGAGAGACCCTATAGTTAAACCAACTCTGTGTAAACATATTATTAGCCCCCCCTCCCCCTAGGAAAAATCTTGAATACACCACTGAGATATATTATATAGATAATAGGTATATTAATAGGCCATAACCTTTATACTATACTGAAAAAAAAACTTAGTATACTAACATATTTAAATTTTAATATTACATAATATAATAATTATACAAATGAGGTTTACCTGAAACACCGTTTGCATCTAGTCGGCCATCGGACTTGCGGGTGGAATCCTAGCGGACACAGCGGGTCGCCTTTCGCGGACGGTTTAACGTGTTGCATTTTTCGCGAATTAATTTCCAAAAAATAATAACAACACACGCACCCACACTCGCGTGCAATTCGTTTCCGCTATGCACACATACGATTACCTATTGATATTTAATAATATGTCCGTCACACTGTAATAATAATATATTATGCGCCCACCCTATAAACAGTTGTAAAATATACGTATATTTATTATGACGGTCGTGTATAAAATATATTTTGGACACCTCCTCTATAAATGGCGCTTTACCTGTTCTCGATCGTCATCGTAGCTCTATCATCGTTTATAAAGCGAGTCGTTTGGCGAAAACTCGCGCACTGAGCTCGACACACACGCACACATTTATTCCGCGCATTATTTTCGTTAGGCCATTTCGATACGAACAATATAAATACATATACGTACCTATATATATATACACATACCATAAACATGTATTCCGTGAGACGTGATTCTTCGCTGGGATTTCGCTCCGCCCATGACTGCCCGTCTCGGTATAAATAAACTTTGCTCATGCTACCGCCGCCACCGATCTCTGCACATAATATTATTATTACTCGGGAGTCGGGACATTTATATATTATTTTATATACAATCAGAGCAGTCTGCGGTGTAAACAACGACGAATAGGCAATTTAAGCGGTAAGAATTCCCGCGACGTAGGAATTATGGAAAACTAAAAATTCTATGCGCATACTTATAGGTAGGCATGACGTACCTACGCTGCAGTGCCTTCCAAATGGCGTAACAAGGCGGCTAAATGGGGTTAAAGGGGGAGAGGGCACAAAAAATAGTTTTCCCAGTAAAATAGTTTTTTATGTTTTTATTCTCGCTGTGTTATGTAGCCTTACAGGTAGATCAATTTACAATGATAATTTATTGAAAAACCGTGCGTTAAGATAATAGTGGTGAATGCTTATTTTGGGTATAGTGCATTGTGCATACAAGTGCGTATAAAGAATTATAGTGCATCATTACAATACAACATAACATGAATATTCAATATAATATAAGAAAATATAAAGTCACATCCCCAATGTAAATTGTAAAAACAATTGGAAATAATGCATAATAGTTCATACTTAATTAATACTAATATATAGAATATCCGATGGTATATGAATTTTGTATACTGAGGTAACTGGGTAAGTATATAGTGTGCAGGCACGTAGCCAGGATTTTATTTTGGAGGGGGTCGAAATAAATGTTAGTTCAATTTTTATGCTAAATTGATATAAAAACATTTTTTTTTTTTTTATAAACGGTACACAAAAATTTCGGGGGGGGGGGGGTCCAGACCCCATGGTCCCCCCCCCTGGATACGTGCCTGATAGTGTGGATGGGTGATTTTGAGTTTAGTTTTGCACCTCCCCAAAATGTTAACCTCTATGTAGACATGAAGTATGTAATATGTACCTATAATATACAATATATACCCAACATTTGTCAGAATCATAGAAACAATAAAGTGCAAGAACATAACATAATATTATTAATTATTACGTGTTTATGTATTATGTGTATCAATAGGCAATAGGCAATATTAAATTATGGTTAGAATTTGGAAGACGATCTTTCGCGGAAGTCACCTGATATATAACATAAGTTAATGTACTACCTAAGTACTTGATTGTTCATATATTATTCCGCACGTAGGTACCTATTATATAGGTAGTACTATAGTAGTAGGTGCCGCCGAATGGCAAATTTTCAACATTATTTCGGGGTAAAAAAAAATGTATTTCAAAGGTATTATTTTTATTTTTATTAAAAACAAGTATTGACCGTATTTTTAAGAATATATAAATCTGTGTTGGGGGGTTCAGTACACCTGGACCCCTCCCCCCGTAAATGCACCACTGGGTACCTTCTACCGACTACCGGTATACCTATCACGCTGACGTCGTGGCGCCATACTGCCATTGTGACATCCGACATCCCAGCACCCACCATACTATTATTATTTATTACTATACATTACTATTATTATTATATGTTTATTTATGTTAGATTTAAATATACCCACACTCGGCTCTACGCAGAACGCGTGAGGCGTGTGTAATTTTATTGTATTATATATTATTGTATTATATCGCACATTAAACATTTTATATCCCTGGGTTGACGCGGGCATGCCGCGGATTGGGCAGATTCTTCCAGCAGGTGCACCTATCGGCTATCGCGTGCGTATGGTATCGCCTAAAAATAACCTGGACGTGACTGTATGCGTGTCTGCAGCAATAGGTCAGTGCAGTAATATTACGTGTATATTATTATTATATAGGTAGGTAATGGGTATAGGTAAGCCGCTAGCCGTAAGCATAATAATTACGTAAATGTTTAATGTACCTATATAATTTATATAATAAATAGTGATATATTATTAATTATTGTATGTTTCTACTACTACATTAATGAATAGGAAAACACAACAATAGGTGGGTATAAAATATGTATATTATAGGTAATTGTGTACCTACTGTGTACAGTGCACACTGTAATAATAAAAAATAAAAATAATGCCTAATTATAATATTATGTTTCCGCTTACGGTTATTTTTAAAACGAGAGCTGCACTACAGCTAGCAGGACTAAACCACAAGATATTTTATAATGAACAATGAAAATGTACCTATCGGCTCACGGATATATATGTAAAATGGTATTTAGCCATTGATTGTGTATTTTTATTTGATTGAGAAAAAATATTTTTTTTTATGGTACCTACTAATTATTTCAAAATTTAAATAAAAATCAAATCCTTCCTCCACGGACTAGTTCATGACCTCATCACATTATAGTATCTGTTAAGCCCCGTTCACACGATCAAATAATTTGTCAATAATTTTAGAAATGGTTCTAAAATATTTAGACACAAAGATATTTTGATTATTATCTATGGTTCACGATGTAGATAATATTATATTATCTACACAAGGTATATAGAATATTATAAACCTTGTCATCTACATCGTGCTATGGTTATATACTTATATCCATAGACCTGTTAAGTAAATTAATTATTATTATTATTATTATTATAATTATTATTTGTACTGTTATATCCAATACGGTTATTAACATTGTATTTATTGTATTATACTAATAGAGAGATGTTATATAACCGTTGTCAACACTGATATTATTTTTTTATTATTATTATTATAATTTCTCTATGTATGTAATTATACTAATTTAAGATTAAGTTGCCATGACTCGCTCAATAAAGATATTCTTCACTTACAACAGTTTCATTAATAGTAGATTTACGTACATCCTACATTCCTATCACGATTTAAGATATCTTAAATCGTGATTCCTATTTATACATACCAATCAATAATCATAATATATATACAGGGTTATTCACTAAGCATGCTCAACCCTATGTTTTCCTTTAATAATGAATTTATTCAAATTCTGATTTTTGGAATTTTTAAATATACTCAACTACTCAAGACATATTTTTAAATTTTCAAACCCCCTTTTTAAATTATTTAGTGGGTAATATTTTTGAAAATGGTTATGTACCTAATTCAAAATTTGAATGAGTAGTTTATTCATTATACGTTATAACAATGTTTGTATTAAGTCCTTAAAAATGACTTTACATAAATATAAAATAGACATAAAATTGGATCTAGTATTTATTATACTCTTGCCATTTTTACAAATTATTATTGATAAATTAATATTAATGATTACAATTTTCAATTCTCCATAGCTCCTATATTTTATAAGCCCATTACCATGGACCCTTTATCCTTAGAACACAGTTAAATAATTTGAAAAATTTGAAAAAATACTCGTACAAATTTTGATTTTGATAAGTATATCGACAATTTCAGAAAAATTATATACTGTATAATTTATAACTGAATAGGAATGTTCTCGTTTTAAATGCAGATAGTATCTCCACAAGACACCTTCAGTAGTTGTCGAGCATGTCGTTGTAATGGATATATTATATTTGAGTTCAATGATAAATCAATGCTTACGAAAAACAATACTGAGCGAAGTGGAGTAGGATACGTGTCAGCCTAGCATACTTGTATAATTAATCAAATTTAATAGTTTAAAAAAAATAATAAAAATCGAAAATATTTCATGACTAAATAACTTTCCGTTGGAACATTTTCTTTTTAATAGAGGTAGAAAAACTTGATAGAAACCTTCTATTTAAATGTCTAATGTTAGCCACGAAAAGAAAAACTTTTATGAATTTTTAACAGAAAAATAATTTATAACATTTAAAAAAATTGCCATGGCTATAAATAGCTAAAAAAGAGTCAAAATAGTTTGAAAATTAGACCATGTATAGAAAATGCTAATATAATTATTTGGTGAACATTTCAAAGTCTTCAGTTATTCGTTTTGGAAATTCAACAAAATATCAAAAATTGATGTTCCGTCGAAGTAAACTTTTATTTTTTTTGTTAAAGGTAGAGAAACTTATGTGAAATTTTCTATCAACATTTCTAATGTTAGTTATAAAGCAAAACATTTTATGAATTTTTAACTGAAAAATAGTTTGAAATGTTGATGAATTTTGTCAAAATTTGAACTTTAAATGCATATAAAAAATAATCGAGCTTATGTACCATTAATATTTTTGTATTTACATTAATGAAACTTATGAGGATCCTTGCATTCAATTTTCAAGCTTTTTTACCAAGTGAAAAAGATTTATTGAGTATAATTTAAAATAAATTTACAAAATTAGAACATTTTCTCAAAGCTATAATTAGCTCAAAAGTCAAAATATTTCAAACATTTTACCATTTATTGAAAATGGCTAATATGAATATTTGGTGAAAACTGAAAACTTCAATGGTCTACTGCAGTTATTAGTTTTTGGGTTAAATCAAAAAAATTAAATCTATTTTTCTGAAAAAATTTCCACATTTTTTCACTTATTTTTGTTTTTCTTGACTCTTTCTAAAACTACAAGAAATTTTCGATTTGGATCTCCCAAAAGTACCAACTAGATTCACTTTTCAAATAGAAAAGATACAGATCTCAAAAATCAGAATATTATTACTATCCAACATTTTGACGATAGCAGAAAAAAAAACATATCATTGTAAAATCAATACATTCTTTCGCTTCACTCCGAAGTCAAAATCTAATATCAGACTTTGAATGATTGCATTATTGAAAAAAAAGGGGCGAGCATGCTAGTCCATTCACTCTGTATATAACTTATGCAAAACATGACGTAGGTATGCAAAGAATATTCAATTTTTGGATTCCTACCCACTTTAATACAAATAAGGTTTTAACCTTTAACAAAATATTAGTCATGGCATTTGCACACACTGAGGTTTTTTCCACATATCTATTCTATTCAACTGAAAATGTCCAAAATAGAACGACCTTTAAATGTTGAACAATAGGTATACAAGAATAAATAAAGGTAGGTTCCTACATATATGTCACTATAGAATAAGTCATAATTACATTAGTATTGACGATTGCTACCTCAAAACATATTACCATTGATTATACATACTATTTATAATCAATGATATTACCTATAAAGACAGGAAAAGTTGATATAATCTTAACCACGTTTATAACGTACTGCTTGCACAACTTTGTAGTGCATGTCAAATATAAATAAAATAATTTGTATATAACAAATAATAATATATTACAGTATGTCAGTATTACACAAACAATACAGTAAGAACAAGGTACTAAGTGTCTAATTTAATACCTTCAAAAAATGTTTGCCACTATTTTAATTTATCAATGATAACTAACTGATGAGTTTATAACTACCTTATATTTTTTAAATAATATTATCAAAATAACAACTCATAAGAATATTAATAAAAGTTGAGTAATTAAAATATTTAATACAAATGCATTTAATAGTTTTAAACTTTAGCCAAATATGTTTAAAATTTCAAATAATAATTTTAAACAAAAAGTTACCCATTCTAATAAATATTAAATGGTCAATGAGTTCTGTAAATTAGGAAGAATAAAGTTTACCATAGATAAATGTACACGGTAATTTTTTTTTGTTATTATATTTCTTTGAAGTAAATTATTTGATTTAAGGCTACATACTTAAATCAATATTTTTAGTTATAAATAATAATATAGTTTTATTTTTTTCGTAGTATAATATAACATGAGTTAAAAACAAATAACCTGGTCAATCACAATTTGTAATGAGATAAGTAATAAACATTATATTGTTCTCTCATCTGATATTAGTGTATAAATAAATAATGCATAACACTTATATCCAATTTTAATTTACAATATAATATTAGATTTTTATATTTTTTTTTTTAATGAACAAATTATTATAATAATATCAACAAAATCAGTACCAAAACTTAATAATCTAAAAATAAGCTAGTAAATTGTATATGTGACTGATTCACATACAAAGTGAATACAAATAATAACTCTGGTAACAACAATAATGACATAATTTTCTATTAGACATATGTACATAAAACACTACTATAATTTTCTTTTGATTGTAACAAAATTGTGACTATTCACCATTTTTCTTTTTAAGTCACCGAATAAAAATATATTGGGAATAAAAATATAGACATTTATATTGCACCAAAACATCTTTAAATATGTAAACAAACATATTTTGAATACTTAGATGATGAATATACATTAAATGTATATTTAGGATTTTCTTTTAATGTAATTTATTAGGGTTGTCATGATGGCATTGACTCAAATGTCACACCTAACCGTTTTTCTAATGGTGATTTGTACTCCCAATTTTCTCCGTTTTGCACAAACCACTAAAATCAAAAATAATTAATATTAAATATACATAAAACATAGCTTTTAAAATTATGTACAAACATTTTAGTATTAATATAGAAACCTCTCTACATATCTAGAAAAAAAAAAATATATTCTCCTTTCACTTATTTTTCTTTTTATCCTTTGTGTTTAAACTTATGCAATATAAATAATGTACGTTATATACTATATATTTAATAATATTATGTATATATTTTATTAGTACTAAGACTATACAAAATAGTATACTTTAGAGCAAGACCCAAATCAGAAATTTTTAAATATGTAATATAACATCTGTTTTTTATGCATTTTATGTTTCCCTGTGATTTACTCTATTAGTGTAAATTCTTAAGAAGATGTTATACTCGTGTTATTAATGTATAACATAGCAAACTTTACATTTAGAATTATCTATTTTACTCTGTCATTTTTAACATCAGAGTGAATTGATCTATTATAAAATTTAAATGTAAGAAAATTATCCAAGGCCCTTAAGATGCTTTTTTGGATATTTTATTTTTAATGCAGATTATAGACGTTTTAAATTTCACAAACAATTTACAGTTATAAAATGCTCATATGATGCACGTATAGTTAACTTGCTATAAAATTTATATTTAAAAAAAAACCAATGTGGTGCCCGACCTAGTGTTACAATTTTATAATATATCAATTTACTCTAATATTAAAAATAACAGAATTATATGGATTATTCTAAACGTGTAATTTGATATGTTGTGTGTTTGTAAGATGGAAACAAAACATGTGGGTAAACTCTTCAAATTCCAAAGAGTTTTATAAGAATCAGTATTTTATGAAAAACTGATAAAATATAAAATGACTTCTGACTATAGACTATGGAAGAGTTGAAGGAACGTAATACTTATGAGAGGATGTAATCCTTTGAGGGGACGTTTTGCTTACGTAGATCCCCTGTGTAACGGTTCAAACATTGAAAAAAAGTCAATGGAAAGGATTCTAAAGTATTGAAATTATTTAAAATAATAATTATTAATTTTATTTACTCGAGGAATCCAAACTTCATTACTCTCTTTTCTAACTTCAGCTTCATTTCTTTGTTTTTGTTCAATTTCAGCTTTAGCTTGACTAGCTTGATCTACGTTATCAACTCTAAAAAATAAATTGGAATACAAATTGTTAAGGTTTTGTAATTTGATAAGATATTATACAATAATCAAGTAATATATTATATACAATTATTATAAAATAAATATTGTACAGGTAGATTTAATATAGAATTCAAAATTGCACCAATGTAATTAAAAAGGTATAGTGAATATAATGCATTTCAATATTTTAGTTTTTTTCAACAAGAATGCAATAGTTTTATTATAAGCTGACAAAAAATAATTTATAAATTGAAATAAAATTATATAACTATTAATTACATTATATAATTTAAAAGAAATATACATATGTTACAATAAATGTGGAATATAGAGAAATGTACACACTACCGGACAATTTGGTATGCCCAGAGAGAGGAGTCACCCGTGGTCAAGATTCGAATCGGTTACGGTATGCGTCGGAATGGACGCTGTAGTCCACTTGGCCACTCCGTCTCCCATATATAATTATTAATAATAAATAATAATATATATTAGATACACCAGGCAATGTGTACATTTTCTGTCAACATAATATAATATGTATATTATATATTATATTACTACTATACATATTTACTTCTGAACTGAAGAAATTTATTTATTCTCTATTAATTTAATAGATGACTCATTTAGTCACGTTTAATCTATTATTTTCGAAAGGAATGGCTAGTCATTAATTGTTGTCTACTTTATTTAGCATTCTATCTTATTAGTCATTGAACTTAAATTGTATATAACAAATGCCAGAATAATAGGAAGAAATATTTCTAAACTATGTGTTAGAAATTATCATGGTTTTTATAATTAAAACAGAGATTTTTATTAGCACAAATATTGGACTATTTGAAAATTGATTAAGTTTCAAATAATAATAAAAGCTCTTACTTGAGTCCTAATGTAACCTTTTTCCAAATATATCTAGATTCATTAGTATCTTGTTCAGCAACTTTGCGAACTCTCTTTTTAATTACTTCAATTGCTTTAGTATCAACAAACAATTCGGTTCTCTAAAAATATAATCAATTAATAGTAATTTAATATTAATAAAGGTCACCAGAACCATAGTGACAAATGGAGTATATTAATTGTATAATAATACAACTAACATAATGTATGCTCTGTGTATTACAATAAACTGTTTTTTTTTTTTTAAACTAATTATTTAGTAACAGAATGGGGCCACTTAGAACAAATACCAGTGGACATAGTGTACTTACTACTTATGGTCCAAGTCTGCTCAAACATTACAACATTACGACAAATCTTACTCTTTGTTTTTTAAGTCAAAAAACAGTTTATTAATAGAAACACATTAGAGCAGGGGTCAACAATAAACAGACCACAGGGAAAAAAAAATTAACTGCTAAAAATGTTTAACTTTAATGTTGGGTTTACCACATACATTACATTTTTAGATTATTCAGGGTAAAAGACAATTATTTTATTTTACATCTCTGTGTAGACCTATAATAATAGGCCAACCTCTCGACACATCATTAATATTTAATCTATTTTTAGGATATATAAAATATTCTTTTTTCAAATCATCTCTTCCACCTTCTAAACTAACACTTAACCCCTGACCTCTGTATTAGAAAATATATTGTGTTGTAGCTATTATTAACTAATGTTATATAATATTTATTGGCAATAAATTGCTTACTAGTAAAATATTAATACTTACGCCATCAGCCCATTTAGCTTCCATAGAACCATTCCATTCACCAGAAATAGTAAGAAATGCCTTTTTTGTTTTAGGTCCAAATACTTCTGCAGTAATGCGGTGTTTTTTTCCACCATAGAATGGTTTAGTATGGAATTCTATATCACAGTGATAACCTGTTTGTGGACATGATATAGTTACAGATCCACCTAACTCAATCCATGGCACAGTTAGTATCGATCTATAAAAAAAAAACACAAATTTTGTAAGTAAAATTTTCATTCATTTTTAAAAGGTTACCTATAAGTACCTGCCATAACCACTTGGGAATGTTGAAATATATTCTTCTTTATGTTTTAATAATCTTACAATCCCCTGTCCCACATGATGAACAGCAACAGATAAGCCAAGAAACTTAGATTTAGTCCAAACATTTGCACAAAAAGTTACTTTTTTTGTCTTATGCTCAGCATAGAATGCAGATACTGAAAATGTACCAAAATAAAATAAATACATTTTTGTAATTCATAATACTTAATAAGAATTAATTTAAAGAGGTGATTTAAAACAGACTTTGACAAATCATTGAATTAAATATGAAAACTTGAACAAGATATCTTGTACATAGACAAATTACAAATATTAATATATATAATACATTTAGTTGATCTTACTGGGGGGATGATGAGAAACTTGTTCAGCAAGGAATATCAATTGATCAGGATCAGTCCAAGGTAAAGGATTTTCTTCTTCATTAATCACAGCTGCTTCTGAATTATTTTGAGCTGTAATATCATTTGACAATTCTGATTCTTCTGCAGTAATTCCAGGTACGTCCCAATGACAACGAAATATTTCACCAAGGATTGGATTATAGGGTTTTTTTGCAACAGCAGAATTTCGACCAGCATGATATGAAGATAAATACCAACGTACTATTTGAACCATTCGTTCTTCAGGCGTTTCCAAGTCATTTGCTCTATATAATAAAAATAAAACACAACAAAATAAAAATTTAATCATAATAAATATGTTATACAAATTTTAAAAATTTTAACTTGTAAAAATAATTACAAAGAAATACTTACTTGAGAAATAAATCTGGATGGGCTAAATAATCAGCATACATTTCTAATAATGAACGCTTTTCTAATATGAAAGTTGGTAGGGCAACTTTTGTTAGATCCATGCCTATTTTTACTTGAGATATGAGATGAGTAACAACTGAACCCTGCATAGTTACTGTAACAAAATATTTCTATATAAATATATTATAATACACGTATATAAATATTATACATTTTAAAATCAATGTGTTTTATCTTACCATCGGATTCATCTTGATCCTCGTAAATAGCTTTAAAACAATAAAAATGTAATTAAAAAAATTATACTTAAAATAGAATAAAATTATATTATAATACCATCATAATTTATAGATCCATCTGAATAAGTAGGTACAACTATATTGTCTTTGCTATAACTATCCTTTTTTTTTGGCATATTTGCAATGGTCCGATCAGTGGTATCTAAAGATATTTGATTTAAATCTGAAGATCCCGACTGAGTCAAATTCCCAGAATGAGCATCCAGAACTGGTTCACTTCCACTATGAGAAAGATAAAATAATAAACATTTAAAACTTCAGATTATTTAGATTATTAGTTGTAAGAAAACAATGTAAATAAATATTTTATATTAGGTAGATAGATAACAAATTTAATTTAATGTTTACTGCAACATATAATTCTTACCGAAGTACCCACAAGCGCAATGCAATATTTTTGAATAAAATACAAAAATATAATACATAAACAATTCAATTTGTATTGAAATAAAAAAATTTATTAACTAGGTATAACTATTATATTTTGTCGAAATTTATAGCTAACTGATAAAAGGAATTAATGAATGAGTTTTTGTCAATCTATTTACTTGAAATAAAATGCAAACATTATAATATATCACTAGAGATATTAAATTATCATTAAAATATCAAATTATTATATAATATTGTTTGAAAAATATTGAACACACACTCAACATTAATACTTAATTTCTTGATAGTTAACATTTTTCTATTAGTAGGTACTAAACTATCAATAATTGTAAATAGTGCTGTATAATTATGATTTTGGGATATTTTTTAAGAAAACAGTTTATAAATTACTACTTATTTGTCTATTAACCTTTATATTAAAATTTAAAAATTAAGTACAATAAAATACCCATGGTAAAGATATTTAAATAGTTAGTTGATGAAATGAAAAAAAAAATTAAGCAGCAACAGGACATAAGCGTAAATGGATAATAAAAAAAAACTTAAATAATAACACTATCATAAATAAAAAGGTGATTTATATCATATTTATCTAAATCATATAAATTTATTTACGCATTAAAAAAATAAAATTACTTGCAATTATTAAATAAATAAAAATATATTATAAACTGATTTAAGTATGAATTTCAATAAGCTGATAACTTTTATCTTAATTTATAGAAGTTACGATTTATCTTATATGTTTAATAATCATTATTACTTGGAAGATTTATATCAGTTTCATTAAAATTGTAATTTGGTAATTAGGTAAATTTTTAACCTTTGGCTTTGGCCCATGTTGGCAGTTATTGCTGATTCTGGATTCCCGGGTGAGGTATTAGCCCAATTCCAAAAACGGGAAATCATTTGTATAGCAGCTAAAGCTTATATTATTGAATAAAACAAATATTCTAAAAATCACTAATACATTTTTTTTGTAAATAGAAAATGCGTGAACAAGTAAAAATCACCAATCACTGTTTAAGACATACTAGATAAACTGTAGATAATATTATAATATAATTAAAGATGAAACAATAGACGGAAGGCCAGTAGTAATCGATTTTGATAGAATTTGTGTATAAAACGAATATATTAATATAATAATAATTACATGAACTACGAAGTACGAACTACTAAAGTAGCGAAGACGGGTGATTACGTTGTGATAATAGTTCAAGGCCAAAACACAATATAATCAGCTGATCTTATGACGTCCTGCACCCAACCAGGGTACAGTACGGACTCATTGATAAATCAACACGGAGGGTATTTTGATATTCTCGATTCTGTTTTCTAGCAATTTCTCATAAATAAAATATTGTTTTCCGAAAATTTGTTTCAATGATGACGTATTACAACAATAATTAGCTCAGCTTAAGATAAAATTTAATATTATTATGCCTATATTAAAATTTACAATGGTTTGAAAAATTAAATTGTTTAAAACTTACCCGACGAGTATTCGGTTCTTGTACTTTCGTCGCATTGCAGGCACTGGTTCAATTTTACGACTAGGTTTAGACCATTCTTCTTCGTCTTCATAAGCATCATAAAAATCATCTTCAGACGAAGAGTAAGAAACATCTGGAATATCTGATAACACATTTTTGAGAAGATCGATTTAATTTTTTTTTGGTGTAACTCAGAAACTAATCATCGTTGATACTTTAAATGTTCACCATATGTTAATAAGACCATACATTGTACATTTTTTTAAATATTTTGAATTGAGCTATTTATAAGTTATAACCATGACAAATTTCCGATTTTTAATAATTTTTTTTTTCATTATTGTAGATACAAAATGTTGCTAAATGAAAAAAAACTTTAAAATTTAATACAAGGTTTCTCATAATAACAGTTAAAGATACAAATATCTAAGATACTTAGGCACGATTTTTCTTTATACGCATTTTAAGTTCAAATATTGACAAAGTTCATTAAAATCCTGAAAATTTGAAATAATTTTGTAGTTACATTTATAAACATTTTTACAGCTAAGAATTGAAAAATTTAAAACGAGGTTTCTCAAAGTATTACACAATGTAACCAAAAAAATTAAAAATTATATACATATGATCTTTAATAATAGATATTTCATGTTCAAATTTTTACGAAATTAGATATTTAAATATAGATTATAGGCTGACAGACAGTCTTCACTCAGAAAAGATTTGTGAATACAAAGATTTTATATCATTGAATTAAAATTAAAACATCCGTTACTATTTACTACAGTCACTCACACGACCAGTGGCGTATCTACGAGGGTGGGAAATGGGGGTCATATCCCCCCCTCCCCCGGAGACAAATGTTGTACACAATACAACATGTATATAATAATATGAATATGTTACCGGCAAAGTGTTGAATCCGGTATTGTATAGAAATCCTAGGTATTCTATAGATTGCCAAAAATGAGCAGTAAAAGTATAAAACACATACAATAACTAGGTATTCTATAGATTACCTAACCTCAAGCAGGAAAAGTATACAATCAATATAAAACTTTTATATTTTATCTGTTGTTATAGAGATAAACATAAAATAATACATTTTAGAATATAGTAATTCAACCGTTTATGATTTATTATTTTAAGATCATAAAAATATTTTTTGCAGGTAACAATTGATGGGTATTTTAGATTAGGGACTAAGGAAGGGCTTTTAAAATCTTTATATAGAAGGTCTCAATTCTCAATATGCCAAAAAAATTTAATAACACTTGACCAAGTTCCAAGAGAAAATACATTTTCTCAACTCAACAATCTACAGAAACTGGACAAGGTTTTATAAAATGCACATGCAAGACTAAGTGTCAATCCAAAAAATGTTTGTGCATAAAGAAGAATAATATTTTATGCAGTTCGAAATGCCATTCATCATCTGTATGCTGTAATAAATGAATAATAACCAATAAATAATCATAAACATATTTTGATTTAATACATTACCTAACATAGTATTGGCATTCTATAAAAATCCTGGGAAATCTATAGCTTTCCTAGGCATAATATAAATTAACATTCAAATTTAATACATTGCCAAATAGTTCAAGGAATTATATAGAGCCTATATTCAACACTTTGCCGGTAACAAATATAATATATTAATATGTATACACAGAATGTCTCTTAAAAATTGTATATACCCCCCCCCCCCCTTAGCCAAATGTACAGCAGATGAAAGGTATTATTGATTATAAATACTACCTACTTATAAATAATGGCAGTATATCCACTTACCCACCTTTTTTATTATTTATGTGCAGTGATTCTTACATCAGTAAATACTTATCATCTCCTAAAGTATTTACGTATTTAAAAACATTTTTTTTTTACATAATTTGAAATCATTATGAAACAAATTGAATAAAAAATTACAATTTTTAATGGTTTTAAATTTTTTTTAATGACAATATATATTTTTAATTCGATACTGTGAAACAAAATATTTTTAGATTCTGAGCGGAGCGAGGAAACTATTGGTTTTACAATGGTGTTTATTTTTTTATTTTTATTTTTTTTTATATCCTGTTTACAAAATTTCTACCAGAAGGAGTTCTTCGATTTCAACATATGGTACCTTATCTTTTAGCAAATTGGATCAAGATGGTACTTTAAAGAGGTCATTTTTCGATTTTATGAATAGTTATTTAATGCCACGGGAAAAACCACCGAAAAATTACGAAAGAACACTAAAAATGGGATTTTAATTTCTATCACCACTGTTTATCTTGTAGTTTTCTCATACAAATCGATGTGCCACACCATTTTTTTTTAGTCGGCGATTCGAGCGTGAAAAACGTGCGACAAGATCAAAAATGATGTGACACCTCGATTCTTATGAGAATTTTACAAAAAAGACAAATTGAGTATTTATTTTTACATTTAAGATAATGTTCTAAACATTATTTAAAAAACCCAGATTTTGAAGGTAGAAAAAAATTTCAAAAATATCATCATTGGGTCATCACACTGAGTAGGTTTATACTAGTTTCCTCATCCATTTCAGAAACACCCTGTATATTTGTAGTGTACTAGTGTACACTAGCGCCCCGTACATTGACGAGTTCCCACGGGGGGGAGGGGGGAGTAATGTTCCATGAAATAAAACAAAACTATAAAAATCGTATTTAGGTATTTTAGATTCTGAGCGGAGCGATGAGGAAGCTATTGTTTTTACAATGGTGTTTATTTTTTTTTTATTTTTATATCCTGTATACAAAATTTCTTCCAGAAGGAGTGTTTCGATTTCAACATAATATAGTACCTTAAATATTATCATTACCTTAATATTTGGTTTTGCAAAAACAAACTAAAATTAAATTTATCGAAATCTAAATTCATTTTTTTCAATACACAAGATAATAACATTGTAGATACAAACATTATAAATGTTCATTCTTCAGAATGTAATTCAATTTTGATTAATAAATGTACTCCTAAATGCATTATACTTGAACAAGTAAAAGATTAAAATATCTTGGCTT
>NC_042494.1:109428939-109437431 GCF_005508785.2 Acyrthosiphon pisum | reverse complement strand
ATATGTATAGAAACTTATTAAATGATTTAATTAGAAAATCTAAACAACTTTATTATCAAAATAAATTACTAATCGCTCAGTCAAATAATAAACAAGTATGGAAGATTATAAATGAGGTAATTGGAAAATCAAATAAAAGTAAAATATGTAATATAAATAAGATAATAAAGAAAGACGGTTTAATTACCGAATCAAAAAAAGAAATCTGTAATGTGTTAAATGAATTTTATATAAATGTTGGAAATAATTTAGAAATTGAACACGTTAACCATGATACATTAGTTGTTAACGATAATCAAATCATTAATGAATGTTTATTTTTTAAACCAATCAGTAATGAAGAAATTATAAATCACATTAATAAAATAAAAAATAATACATCTTTTTACGAAAATGAATTATCCAATTACATACTTAAGAACATTTCTAATTCTATATCCTTACCTTTATCAATTATATATAATAAATCTCTACAAACTGGTGTATATCCTCATAATTTAAAAAAATGTATTGTAGTTCCATTATTTAAAGGGGGTGATAAATTATTACCTGGAAATTATCGGCCTATATCATTATCTATAACTCTCTCAAAAATCTTTGAAAAATGCATCAAAAGCAGAATGTTTGATTTTTTAAATAAAAATAAATTTTTTTCTATGCAACAATTTGGGTTTAGACCAGGGTTATCCACTACGGATGCTCTTTTTAATGTTGATAACTTTATAAGAAAAAATATTGATAAAAATTATAAAGTTATGGGTATTTTCCTTGATATACATAAAGCGTTTGATTGTGTTGATCATAATTTATTACTATTAAAATTAGAAAACGCAGGTATTCGTGGATTGCCAAATAATTTATTAAAATCCTTTCTAAGCAATAGAACCCAAAAAGTTAAACTTAATGATCATTATAGTGACACTTTGAAAATATCCTGTGGAGTGCCACAAGGCACAGTACTAGGTCCTTTATTATTCATAATTTTTATAAATGATCTTCTAAATATAAAAACAAATTTGAATACAGAAATATTAAGTTTTGCTGATGACACATCAATTTTAATATCAGAACGAACTATAGATACCTTGTAATCTGAAGCAAATAAAACCCTAGATAATATTAATATTTGGTTTTGCAAAAACAAACTAAAATTAAATTTATCGAAATCTAAATTCATTTTTTTCAATACACAAGATAATAACATTGTAGATACAAATATTATAAAGGTTCATTCTTCAGAATGTAATTCAATTTTGATTAATAAATGTACTCCTAAATGTATTATACTTGAACAAGTAAAAGAATTAAAATATCTTGGCTTAATTATTGATTACAGACTAAAATGGAATAGTCATATTAATTATGTAAACAATATTATACGTAAATTCTTTTTCTTATTTAAAGATATAAGATATATTTTTAATAATTCATATAAAAGAATAATATTCTTATCCTTGGTACAGTCAATTTATTCGTATGGTATCTCAATATGGGGAGGAACATTTAATATTCATTTATCTAGATTAATAACTACTATAAATTGCATTATTAAATATTTATTAAATTTATCTATGCAGACTAATACTAAATTTATATATAATGAATTAAAAGTTAATAATTTTAATTTTATTTTAAATTTATCTACTCTTATTGTACTTTACAAACATAAACATTTAATTCCCTTCCTAGATCATGATCATGATACAAGATACAGTAATAATATTAATATAAGTCTACCCATTTATAATAAAGTATTTGGTCAAAAAAGTGTTTTGTATAAGGGTCTAAAACTATGTCAAAAATTAAATATTAATGTAAACGATTTTTCTAGTTTGAAGTCATTCAGATGGCATGTTTTACATCTGAATTTAAATTTATAGTTTTTTTCCTTTTTTTCCTTTTATCCATACCGTCATGTTAACATAATAATTATCATTGTTTTTTATTTTTATTTTACTCTAATTATATTTAGTTACAGTTTATTTTATAAGCAATTTTACTTAATGTAATATTTTAAATCTCATTTATTATTAAGAATTAAGATAAAGACCGCTCCCCCAGCACAAGCTAGGCTTATAGGGGGAAGCGCAATGTATATAAACTTAAGTATTTTTAAAATGTATAAAATTTTCATTGTTGCAATAAAATATATTATTATTATTATTATTACCTTATCCTTTAGCAAATTGAATCAAGATGGTACTTTAGAGAGGTCATTTTTCGATTTTATGATAGTTATTTAATGCCACGGGGAAAACCACCGAAAAATTACGAAAAAACACTAAAAATGGGATTTTAATTTCTAACGCTTTGTTTATTACCATAGAAACGAATAAAAAATTATAATCTTTTAATATTAATTCAACTTACATGATATAATAAATAATAACATTATAAAATATCCAGACTGACTCCGCTCAGAATCGTTTTTCTTATACATTGAATTCAAGTCTAATAATATAATCCATTATAGAATGACCCACTTGTAATCTATTGTACAGCAGAGCGACATCCACTTACCTGCTTTTTTTTGAAAAGGTTTGTTTAAAAATCAAATTTCAGACGAAAAATTAATTAGTTATAACTTTTCCGTTTAACGAAATATTTTTGAGAACCAAATTTATTCAATTCTATTTAACAAAATTCTCTATAATACGAATTTTTTTTATGCCCCATGAGACTTCTGAATTTCGTTAAATAGAATTGAATAAATTTGGTTCTAATTTTGTTTGGTTCTCAAAAATATTTCGTTAAAGGGAAAATGTTGTTAAATGCAAGTTCGTTATACGGAAGTTTCACTGTATTATGAAGATATATTCGACTCATTTGTGAAAAGAAGCCAATACCTAACGAGTACATTTTAAATGAGTAATAAGTATTTACTGTTAAAATAATCACTCTGTATATAATACTGCATAATATACCTATGCATCAACATTATTAGTTATTAGTTATTACCATTATCCATTGGTTGAGAATCTCTTCTAGGACGTTCTTCACATTCAGCTCCATATTCTATACTACCTGTGTCTCCTAAAATTAGTTTTAAAAAATAACGTTATTAGTGTGTATAAAATATTCGCAGTAGGTGGCTGATTCCCGGGTCATTATTATGTATGTACCGAGTTGATTAGACGAATCACAGTATACTGCCATACTGGTAATCTCATTACCAGATATCAATTTTTAAAAACAATGTGTTATACATTTTTATTAAATTACTAAACTTCTTTAATAATGATTTTTTACCTAATTACTAAATTTTTGAATAATAATTTTTTACCTAGGTACTACATTTTTTTACTAAAAATTTTTTAACAAAAAGTTAAATGATTTTCAAAATATGAAAAACAAAAAAAAACAACATTTTTGAGAAACTTGTCAGCCAAACTTCTCGTGGTGTTTCTTGGGTTAGGCTCATAGGCTGAATATTTTACTAAATATTGAAAATAATATATAATGACCAGGGAATCAGTTCGGACGTATCTCTAAATGACCCGGGAATCAACTCAACGGTATCAATGCATGTAAACAGGTACCCAGGAATCAATTCGTACGCAGCCAAAATATTTACGTATATACATAGAGATAGCTGATAAAAATAATATATTTTTATTATTCTGTAATTGTACTTACCTTCTAAACTAGGGAAATCATAATCTGTGGAAACAGATGTTGTTCGATATGATCCATTAACAGGGAATGCGGTATTCTGAAAAACAATAATCAAAGTAATTGAAATAATTTTTTTATACAAACCTATTTATTATTAATTTGTTATTAAAAATGTATTAAAAATATCACCTTAGCTATTTGTAACATCACAATTGAATGCTTAACTTGGTCCATTAGTTTCTAAAAAACAATTTTATAATAATCAAAACACAAATAAAATAAAAATAAAAATAATTTGACATAGAATCACAGAACTTTGGCAAGAAATAGTGGTGTTCAATTTCATGATTATAAGTTTGAAAACAAGTATGTTTGATAAACGATTTTAAAATAGTGTTTTCTTAAGTGCTTCACTAGATTTTAAGTTTTTAAATAGGTACTCTCAAAAAAATATCTCTGAAGTGTAATAATAAATCTGGTACAAATTAGTAACCTTGTGGTTTTTTTTAAAAAGTTAAATCTTAAATACTGGGTATAAATTGTGTATATTATATAAGATCATTAAAATGGTTTTCTATAAAATTGGCGGATTTAGCTATATTTTTAATTTGAAATACATAATTTTTTGTAACGTAGCATTTATACGACCCTGTGAGAGTATATAATATAGAATATATATACAGGTGGTCAATGATGCTTTCAATCTTATATATAGTAATTAAATAGGTACCGGATAATTCATTATTAACATAGGACACTCATTATTCAAAAAGTATTAATTTTTTTTGAAAATATTTTATGTTACATGGTTTCAAGTCGTAACAAAATAACATTTTTATTAAATAAATTATATTTTTGAATGTTTTTTATCCCAATATTTTTTTTTATTTTTTCACTCTCTTGAATTATTACACACTGTTTTAATTTCATCTTCGAAAGCAGGTCATTTTTCTGAGTATTTCCATACATACAAATCGAATTTAGGATGAGTAGCTTATGAGTTGGGTATTTAAAGTTTAGATGAGCGGAGTAATGGAGCAACATTTTGCGGGATAACCGTGTACTACTTCACTCCTTTCATCTATATTCTATACTTATAGGTTATAACTCATCAACTACTGATCCTAAATTCGGTTTTTATGTATAAAAATACTTAGAAAAATATTCTGCTTTGGAATATTAAGTTAGAATTGAACGTTGTCATTCAAAAAAGTAAAAAATAGAAAAAATTTAAGGATAAGAAATATATATATTTTTAACAATTTTGTTTCTAATGACTAATATTGACTATAAAACATCATGTAAAAAAAAATTTTTCAAACACATTTATACTTTTTGAAATAATGAGTGTTTGATGATAAAAGAATCACCCGGTATAAGATAATAGTAAAATCAATACATCTCACACTGTATACATACATATTATCATAAGAGCACTTTACAATTTAAATTAATATTAATAAAATGTAAATGCAAACAAATATATTTACATTAGTTTCTGAAATTATACATTCACAATGTGCTTTGTCTTCCTCGCACATTGAATTCATTTTTACTTCTAAATTCTGGAAAATTAAATATATATATGAATTTTACATACGTATAATATTATTGTTATACATTTTTATAAGCTATTAATATTTAAATTATTCAAACCTTAGTTTGTTCAATAAGAAGCTGTAAATAAGCATCAGCTTCTCCTAATTTCTTATCAAAACTCTCCAAAGTAGGAACAACGGCATCATTATTTACCTAACAAAATAACATCGATTGTTACATAATTTATAAAAATTGTATACCTATATTTAATTAAATGTATACTATAACAATAACAATTAAATTAATATATATTCACAATACCTTTATTCGTACAGTTGGTTTACACATACTTAAACATCCACCCATCATTCCTATGTTTATATATTGAATATTATGCAATACGCACACATACATTTAATTTAGGTTTTTACAGTTTGTGATGTAGATTTCACTTCAAGCACATACGGACTAAAGGTTTTGCTGCACATTTATGAACAGACTATTCCATTTGCTTAGTTCAAAAAAAAAAAAATCAATATACACTAGAGCTAAATGGTTCAAATTTCCGTTGGAAGACTGTGTACATCATAAAATAATACCAAGGCAATTAAGGTCAGAATTGGATTAGTGCAACCAGTGTTGAACCTATATACTACCTATACATGGCGGTATATAAACCAACTTCTATACTTGTAATTTAATAATACACACCCTCTTTCGAGACATATGTTTTCTTACACTATCAGTCCGACAATAATAATTAAAGGTTTCTCTTTTATAATATATAGACAGCAAGTTATTTTGGTTTAAAAACAACATTTTACAGTTTCTAAATATATTACAGGTAGTACAAGACGTATAGGTAGCAAAATTAAATATATTAGGTAGTTCTTATCATTGATACATTTTTTTATAAAATTATTCTATATGTAAAAAAGACACCATTTTTATGATGTCGCGACGAGGCAGTTCAATATTTTTATGTTTTTTTTGCAGTTCTTCCAAATACCCTTCTTTTTAATTGTTTAGTTAAGTGAGAGGAGATCTCTATTGTATTTGAATGTACCACTTTTTAGGCGAAACTTTTAAATAGTTTTACGTTTTTTTTTTGTGAGTTGTTCTAATTATTATTGAGTGTGACACTAAACCACGTACACCATTTTTCCATTTTATAGAATTCAGGGAATCAGTTTTGTATCAATAGCAAACGTGATCAAATTAAAAATATATATATATTTTTAATTCCTTTCTTTGCACGCCAACACGATATTATATAAAACAATATATGTGCTGTTATTGTTAAATTAGAATGAAAGAAAACCTGACCATTTATACGTTTATGCACCAACAAATAAAAATTCTAAGTGAGGTTTACAAACTTTTAGTAATGTCTTAAAATTACATAAGAAACTTGCAAATATAGTTAGTTTAATTATACAATAAATAGTTAAAATATGTAAATAAATATTTTTCACTCTGACGAAGCCGGGTAACTCTACAACTAGTAATAAAAATGGTTGGACATATCACAGTTACATGTAACTAAATTATGTAACTCAGTACTTTTCTAACTTGTAACTCGTAACAAGTTACTCATTTATAATTTAACTATTGTAACTTGTAACTATAATTACAAATTTTCCTGTAATTTTATATATGTTTTAAATTTTTATTTCAATCCTTAAAAGTTGAACATTTTATACATTTCTAAATACAAAATACTTATAAAATTTTAAATTTGATACATTTTGTTGAAATTCGAACTTTAAATGATTATAAAAAAAATTGTGCATATGTATTTTTAATATTTTTATAGCCCTGCATTAAATTTTCAAACTTTTTTACCCAACAAATAAAATTTTATTGATATTTATAGAAAAAAAATTTAAAACTGACAATGTCCGTAAACAGCTCAAAAAGAGTAAATTATTTTCAAAATTGAATGGTATATATGCTAATATACCAAATATATACCATATATGCTAATATAAAAATTCAGTGAAATTTTCAAGTATCTTTAGTCATTCGTTTTTTAATAACTACAAGATAAGAAAATCGTTACGTGAGAAATCTAGTGAATATCAAATAACATATGTTATAAAAATATGAACTTCAAACGTTCATAAAAATTTAATTTGACTTTTTTGTAGACATTTTTTTTTTGATAAACGTAGACGAATTTTTGAGGAATCTTGTATTAAATTTTCAAATCTTAGATTTAAAAAGAAAATTTTTCATGAATTTCTAACACAAAATAATTTGCAAATTTTCGTAATTTTTACGTATTTTGTCAATATTTGAACTTTAGAAACTTATAAAAAAAAATTGTGACTGGATTATTAATTTTTTTCAAATTCCATTGTAAGAATATAGTAGGAACCTTGTATTAAATTTTCAAGCTTTTTTAACCAACAAATAAAATTTTATTGATATTTATAGAAAAAAAATGGTAACTGAAAATGTACGTAAACAGCTCAAAATAAGTCAAAATATTTAGAAAATATTATGGTGTATAGAAAATGCTAATATAAACATTCAGTCAAAATTTCTTTTACTTACGGTCATGTGTTTTAGAGTTTCACTAAAACCCAAAATTGATTTTCTCAAGTCAAAAACAGATTTTGCGTAAAAATTCCCGTTTTTCACTAATTTTTCTTTTGTTTTACACGGCGCTTTTAAAAACTACTGGGAAATTTTTATTTTTGACCCCACCCCCTTTTGACCACCAAAGTACCAACTAGATTCACTTTCCTTTCAGAAAAGATATTGTTAAATAAAATCTAAGCATTTTTACTGTCCTAAAAGATAATGACAGACACACAAAAATAAAAAAAAAGTTAAAAAAAAAACACATATCATTGTAAAATCAATACATTCATCACTCCGCTCAGAATCTAAAACGTTCAATATAAGATTCCTCATAAGTTTGTCTAACTTCATAAACAAAAAAAATTTCTACCGGAAAATAAAATTACATTTTTAAGTTAGACATCGGATTTTTTTCCCGTAAATTAACAAATTCTCATACAACTGATTTTCTTATTTTGTTTTTATTCAATAACTAAAAAGTAATAATCGTAAATACTTGAAATTTACACCATAATATTATATTATAATATGTTTATTTTATCATTTTTTATACTTGATACAATTTCAATAATATTTTGACTCTTTTCGAAATTTTCAATTTTTATTTTTTTAATAAATGTAAAATAATTTTTTCTCGTTTGGTCAAAATGCTTGAAAATTTAATACCAGGCTGACGGATCCTCACTTGTTACAATTAGTACCAGTTTAAAAATATTAAAACAACTTTGTCCAGTTTTTTTATATTCGTT
>NC_042494.1:109424159-109428839 GCF_005508785.2 Acyrthosiphon pisum | reverse complement strand
CATGATTTGGTAGCGACACTGGTTGAATTCCTAATACCTTGTCTAATTTTTTTATTATTGTTTGTTTGTATTTATGCCTAGTTTAGTAGTTCGCAGATATTATGTACCTACAATAAACTATTGTATTATAATATATCTGCAAAAAAAAAAAAATAAGTTATAAATTATGAATTTGAATAAGTTATGAATAAATTGAACAATATGCACACTTATGCACAGGATATTACGCAAAGCTAAAGTTTTTATTCTTTCATGGCTTAAAAAGGTGACACGAGTCGTGAAAATATTGTTACAAAAACAGTGGATCGTGAGTCAAAAAGGTTGGACACTACTAGTCAAAACCATAATTAGGATGAAAAATATTTTTATATTAAAAAATGTAGAATTCATTAGGTTTATCTTTGACAAAAATTTAGATCCATTCTTAATTTTAATAAAAATTGATTTGGGCATTTGTTTGTAAATATCTGTGAACTAGGGTTCACAATTGACATAGGTATGCGTCTATAGCACAAATAATTATTAAGATATTATCACTGATAATTATAAATCTTTTATTTCCTACCGAAATATGAAGGTAGGTATTATCTCTATCAATAAAAATTTCGATAAATAAAATATGAATATAAAATATAAATCCTTACATGTTACATAGGCACATATAGGTAGTTAAATATTTTATATTTGGAAATTTGGAGTAGAAAATTGTGTAACTAATGCGAAATGTTGTATTGAAAAATTACGGAATTGGGTAAGTGGGTGTGGGGGGCGAAGTCCTCCACGAGTCTGCGTTGAATAATTTTGCACTTGGAACGCAGTTTATAAATTGTTGGATTGAGCTCCTCTACTTAATAATTCCCAATTCGAGCACTGCCTAGACTAACATACGGTCTCCGCTCAGAATCGTTTTTCTTATACAATGATATTATATCATTGAATTCAAATTTAATACCATCCATTATACAGTGACCCACTTGTAACCTACTGTCCAGCAGAGCGACATCCACTTGCCCACCTTTTTTTTTTTTCATTTATTTTTTTATTTTTGTGTCTGTCAACACCGTTCGAGGCAGTAAAATTGCTTCGATTTTCTTCAACAGTATTTCTTGTTCGATGGAAAAGTGAACCTAGTTGGTGCATTTGGGTGGTCAAAATTTTAAATTTTCAATAGTTTTCAAAAATGCAGGGAAAAACAAAATAAAACAAAAATTAATAATTTTTACGCAAAATCGGTTATTGACAAAATCGATTTTGGTTTTTGGTGTAACTAAAACAAATTAACGTTTATACCGTACATACAATTTTCACTGGTTGTTAACATTCACATTTTCTATACACGATAAAATTTTCAAAATATTCTGATTTGTTTTGAACTGTTTAAGGCCATTTATAGTTTCTATTGTATTAGTTATTTTTTCTATGAATGTAAATAAAATGAATGTAATTACCTATTTATTGGGTAAAACAGCTTAAAATTTTAATACAAGGCTCCAACTTTATTCTTGCAATGGCATTAATTTTGAAAAATATTAAAAATCTTTAGTCACAGTTTTTTTTTAGAAGCATTTAAAGTTAAAATCTTGACAAAATACGGAAAAATCATGAAAATTAGCAAATTATTTTGAGTTAAGAATTCATAAAATATTATTTTTTTGAATCAAGATTTGAAAATGTAATACATATTCCTCAAAAATTCATCTACCTTTATCAAAAAAAAAAAAAATATCTACAAGAAAGTCAAATTAAATTTTTATGAGCGTTTGAAGTTTATATTTTTACAAGATTACATATTCACTCGATTCCTTATGTAGCGATTTAGTTATTTTGTTGTAATTCAAAAATTTATTGTAGATACATGAAAATTTCACTGAATGTTTATATTTTCATTTTCTATACACCATAACTTTTGACTCTTTTTGAGCTGTTTACGGACATTGTCAGTTTTCATTTGTATTAGTTTTTTTTCTATAATTGTCAATAAAATTGTATTTGTTGGGTAAAAAAGCACCTGATATATTGTTACAATAGTAGTTGAAAAATATTAAAAATAAATGAGCACAATATTTTTATAAACATTTAAAGTTCGAATTTTGACAAAATGTATCAAATTTAAAATTTAATAATTATTTTGTACTTAAAAATATATAAAATGTTCTACTTTTATATTTAAGGATTGAAAATTTAAAACGAGGTTCCACGTAAATAGGTTATATATAAATTACTTTTTTCACAATAATATCATCAAATATACATAGTAATATCATAGGCTGACTGACCGTCTTCGACAGATCGTTTTTCTTATAGGTACAATGATATTTTTATATCATTGAATTCAAATTTAATACCATCCATTACAGTGACCCACTTGTAACTTACTTTAAAGCAAAGCGGTACCCACTTGCCCACCTTTTAATTGACAGTTTACATTTTAATTTCTTATTCGAAGACAAAATGTTTTTCTGAGGATTTCGATATACTATAGAAATTAAATTTCAAACGAATAGTTAATTAATTATAAATATTTAAAGTTTACATGAAAATAGAGTAGTGGACCAACATTTAGCGAAAAGTTTAAATTTAAGTATCTATAGCTTTTTTAATTTTACAAGCTCACAAGATACACTGATTATACGGAGTTTCATTTTGTAATTTTATAACGAAAAAAACAAAATTGACACATTACAGACTTTATTATAACCACATAGAAAAAATAATTTTTTGTTTTAAACAAAAGTTAAATAGATAGGACAGAAAATTAATTCAATGCAATAGTAAAGTTTAATCACTTACTAAACAAACCTTACATGAAAATAATATTTTTTTGTAATTATTTAATTACCTGTATTTGATTAACTCTATATCCAAACAATTGTTTTTGTATGGTATCTTCTAAAGCGCGTATCCAAAGCTCTCGGTCAGCACGAGTCCTTGCTTGAAAATGGAATGTTTTGCCGTCTACTGTTACAGTAAATGTAAGATTATCTTCATCATCAATACCAATCATAGCCCCTTTCAAACGAACACAGCCTCGGCGTACACCACGTACCATTTTTTCCCGAGACTAAAACAAAAATTCATCGTTTAAGAATAAATGGCAATTTATAAAATTAATAATGCTGAGTATTTTTAAGTGAATATTGATGTACATATCGATCTTAGATATTGAACAAAAAAACAAATATTTTGTTAGTTGTTTAAATTATATGAAAGTATAATGAAGTGGTAACTAAATAATCATGCCAGAATTGATAAAAATATTTCTTCACCCGCCACAATTCACTACTCCCAAAGAATGTAACTTTATAGATGTGACATGTGTGCACACTGCACAACTGCAACTAGTTGTATTTTAAAACTAAGTATGTATAAGTAATGATGACATTCTTCCAAATTCGTCTAAATAATCACTTATATTTTATTTTTATTTTAAAGGTAGATAAAATCTAGCATATAGATTAATAAAGTAAAGAGAGAAAAAATCAACTCTTGAAACCATTTCAGAGCATCACTCGTTCCAATACATATAAAAAAAAATTATCATTAAACGGCTAAGTTCCTAGGTACTTATGTAATTTTTAAATGGATTCAAAACACTAACGAAATGTAGGTAATTCACATAAATGTACAATTATTTATTTAATTAATCTTCAATAATCAATATTCCATAATTTTTTCATTGATATTTCCCTAACTACCTACTATGTTAAATAATTTAATTTTCATATTCGTACGATGAATAATAAAATATAATTATTAAAACATATTATTATAGATTTTATTTTATAATAGAATAAAAATTATACTGAAATAGGTATATTCAGTCTATTATTAGTAAAATATATAGGACAATTTTTTTCCTTGCTGGAATACCCCGTTTAAAGTTATCATGTTGAGGTCTTTGACCTTAGATTTTAATTCATGAATCTTTGATGAGCAGGAAATAATGTCTTCTTGAACCATGAATAGTATTGCATAAATTAAAAGCGCTTTCCCAGACCTTTTATCAGAACCGTGAAGATGACACAACATTGGTCAATGGTAGAATATGATCGATTGCAAGTTAATAGCTAGTTGAATTTTTTTAAAGTTTAAACATAGTAATATATAGAATTCTTTTAAAGCTTATATTTATATAGTTCATCAGACGCAATAGTTTATAAATAAATATAATTAAAATTTATGGGTGTTCTCTAAATCAATTTATTATTATTACTTTCAAAATTATACTACAATAAAAATGGTATTTATGACGTGGTTTGAGATCCTTGATGGGCAGATTGACCCAGGTAAGATTTTTTACATTTATTAACTTATAAAAAGTATTATTCACTTTATACTTTTTAGACTGGAGGACTAAAGATTGGCCTATGATGTCGACAACTGCAATCCCTGTATTATTAGCTGTAATATATATTATTTTTGTCAAATTTGTTGGTCCAAACTATATGGCAAATAAAAAGCCTTACATCCTTCGAAAAGTTTTAGCAATCTACAACACGGCACAAATATTGGCTTGTATATATCTTACTGTGGAGGTGATTAATTTTTTATATTTATAATATATATTAATTATTAACTTAAGAGGACGCTACACTCGCATACGTTGTCTCCGTCTTACAAATGTACGACATGGCAAAAACTGTTTTGCGCGGGACAACTTTTCTAGCACCATATTTGTTA
>NC_042494.1:109416094-109424109 GCF_005508785.2 Acyrthosiphon pisum | reverse complement strand
CCTCCTACACGGATTCTGCAGTGGTACAGCTTTGGATGAAATCGAAAGAATGAGACAACATCGTCAAAATATATCGGAAGAAATTGTAAATGAAGGACAATAAATTATAAGTACTGTAAAACAACAAAATATATTATAAATATAATGATCTCATAATGAAATTTTGAATGAAAAATTAAAATTGATTTATATTATTCGTGTTAATACCAGCATTGAATAAACAGAAAAAAATTTCAATTTGTTGTGTCAAACAAAATAAGTCTTGTAATTTCACGACCCCATAAACTTATTTATTTATTAATAAATCATAATCATCAGTAGTTTGATTCTTTTTATTAAATATAAGAAATTTGTTTCATAAATATTTTTTAAACGTTTAATAAAAAAATTTAATTTTAACTAAAAAGTAGAAAATAAAAAAAATTTAAAAGTGGGTGGTGCATCATACATAACATTTAAAGCCGAGCTAAGTCTCACATACACTTCTCTGTTCAATCCTGTATATAAGATAGTGACTGGGAGTATATGTCAAGTATAAGAGCACCACCCACTTTTAAATTTTTCATCAGCAAATTTTTCATTTTAGAAAAGTGTTTTTAAAAAAATTTTTTTATTTTTTTTTTTAATAGCATTATTCAATCATTTTTCATAAGCAAATGAAAAAAAAAAACAAAAAACCCAATGTTTAGAAGTAAATAACTTTAATTGTATTTATGCAATATAAAATATGGGCACAATGTTGCATAAATAATTTTCCACCCTATATGTCCAGACATTTTGGAACCACTACTACAAACACAGAAAGATAAAAGTTGTCCCGCGCAAAACAGTTTTTGGTATGTTGTACATATGTAAGACGGAGACAACACATGCGAGTGTAGCGTCCTCTTAACTTGTTATATTATCTTATTGAAAACTTTTAAAATCATTAATTATAAAATATTGGAAACACATATATTTATTTTATAGTATTTCAAAACAAAACCAAAAATGGGGTGTGATCCATTAGATGTGTCTGATGATCCAACAGCATTATACGTAATAATTACTATAAAATTAATTTGCATTATCAAACTGATTTAATTGTTAACATGAATTTTACTTTTCAGGCAGCAAAACTAGTATGGTGGACGACAATTTTAAAATTATCTGAATTCATTGAGACTGTGAGATCATTTATTAGAGTGCATTATACTTATTTAACAATACCACTATTTTTATGAGATTAATTCATTGCTAACTAAATAATGAAAACATAATTTTTATTTTCACAGGTTTTCTTTGTACTTCGAAAAAAACAAAATCAAGTTTCTGCACTTCACATATACCATCACATAACAACTTTTTTTTTAATATGGATAGCCACAAGAATAAACCCAGGTAATCACCTAAAGTTTTTAAGATCATTATATATAATTAAAAGTTATTATAAGCTTATCAAATTTAAGTAAAATGTTCTATTAAGCCAAATACATAAATATAATAATACTATAGGAATATGTTATGATAAAAGATTTTAAATGTATCGGTTTTAAAATTGAAAATAAGAAATGGGTGTGTGGAAAAAAATTCATTTTTGGGAGGCCAAGTACTATAAGAAACTAGGTCAGAGGTCTTCAACCTTTTTAAGCATTGGGCCACCTATTATTCGTAAAAAAATCTCGCGGGTCACATTCATAATAAAAACATAATATATACACAACATGTTATGCATAAAATGTGTTCACGAGCTTCAAATAACGACAAGTCGGGCCGCGGGTTGAAGACCCGTGGGTAAAGTACTAGATGAGTCTCGGATTATTTGAGGTACTAGACTAGTTGTAGAATATTTTTCGGTAACTACTATACATGGTGTCACACATTTGTACACGTAGTCAGTTTGACGCAAACCAAATTGAACGCATACGAAATTTCGACGCATTTTTTTTTTTTTTTTTGTAAACATATAATACTAAAAATGTAAACGTGTAACATCAGAAATTTCTGATTTAATCACTTTTATCATTATTGCTATTCGTGACGTTCAAAGTTTAAAACAAACCTCTAATACGCAATATATGACGCATATCAAAATTACCGCGAAATTACGTATAAGCATAACAATCCGGTACCGCATTAGTGTATTAGCAAAATAAATCCTATATCAAACTAGTGTAGCACCTAAAATAATTGGAACCGAACTACTTACTAGAATACAAATTTAATTTTGGGATCCGACTCTTATGCAGCTGACATTGCTTACAATTAAATCCTTCAGTTCTCTAAAGTCAATCAAGCTCCGCTATTTTTAAACATAAAAACTCTGAACTCCGAATTAATGAATTATCCAAAATCAAAATGTCAAGTGGCAATATATGAGACTACCTACTGTTGTATTAAAATAATTTTAAAAACGTATAGGCAAGTGCCTAAATAGGCATAATAGTATAAAAAATATAAAAATGTATTATAATAATTTCTAATTAAACTCAATTATTATTCAGAGCATTGACATTATTGCTATTTACGATAACATAGTAATTAATATTTTACCAATAATTGTGATTCTTATAATACATTGTAAAACAATTGTTTTAGGTGGTATTGTACGGATACCAGTTATGTTAAACAACACGGTCCACATGGTTATGTATTCATATTACTTATTATCATCTATGGGTCCAGGAATACAAAATAAAATTAACAGTTACAAAAAGTACATTACTATCATACAAATGGTAAATACGTAGTTTAAATATTTACGTTTTAAGATATTTAAAATTAGACTTTAAAATCAGTTCCAGATTTTAACAAGAACATTTAATAAAACACGAATTTTAATGTTCTTGTAACGGTGTATAACCGACAATTTTTTTTTGTCGTTCGAATTCGTTTCAATATATGTGCATAAAACTAACATTATTATACATAAATCATTAGCATATTATGTGTTACTACTTGCGCGCAGTCATACATATGTTTAATGTTGACCCTTGTTTTTTTCTAGGTACAATTTTGTATTTTGATCGTTAACTCAATATTTTATTTGACTCCTAGCTGCCAAGTACCAAATATTTACGGATTGGTATTCATACCTAATGTTTTTATTGTATTTTATATGTTTTACGACTTTTACCGAAAATCATATATTAAAAAAAAACCTGTAGACCGTCGCAATAGTATGAGTATAAAAATTAGCAATAATAATAACAATAATATTAAGATTAAAGGAAAACTTTAAAAATGATTATTTATAACATAAAGTTAATTAGGAATAATTCTTCATTTTTAGTATACCTAATATGTAGTTGAGAGGCATTATATCATAAAACTTTTAAGTTTTACATGCTATACCTATTCTTTAATAAGTTCAATTAAATTATTATAAATGTATAACTTTAAAAAGTTCTATAACTATTATTTAACAATTTATGTATCATCATCATTATTTATTGTCGCTATTTTCTAAAATAAACATAATTTAATAATTTAACTATAATTTATCTATTTTATAAATCATTTATAAGTTTAATGACTACATGGATATATTTATTAAAATTATAATTAATTCATTAAACGCATTAAGTAAAATTCTATGTAATTTTTATAAAATACTTCTTCAAATTAATTATTTATCTACTGCACCTAGGGGTTTTACAAGGAAATTAAAAATGTTTGTGTAATAATAATTCAACATAAATATATATTTACAGGCTATTTATATATTTTAAATTAAAACATAAATGTGATTTTAATTCGAAAACTAAACTATTCATTAATAAAAATATTTTAAAACCGTGCATCATTCTTATAGGGTTCATTTGTAATAAATAGTTAACTACAACTATTCCGTTATTTATTTTTATTATAATTCTGTTTTCTGTGTAATTTTGTGCTAGTATTAATATAAATTAGTTATTAAAATATTTTAAGTTACATATTTGAATTATTATTTTAACTATTATATTTGCTGTATATAATTTTAATTTTAGTAATAATAAATGTTATGCGCCTAAATACGTTATATGTTTATCTAAGTGTATTACTTTTGTTCTAAATCTTTAAATTATTTAAAATTAATAAGATTAGGTACCTACTAGTTCAAGTTTAATAACAATATTTATGTAAATCACACAATTATAGGAAGTTATATAAGCATTTGTTGTCTCTGTCTTACATGTGCGTAACATACCAAATTTTACGCTCAGCAGATCACATTTTAGTTTAAAAATTATAGTGAATTGACATCTTATAAAATTTAAAGGTAAGATTATTTGGGGCATCTCATAAGCTTTTTATTATGTTTTAATTTTAAAGCAAGTTATGAGTATTGTAAAATTGTAAATTATTTGTACATCTTAAAATACTCATAACTCGCTTTAAAATTTTATAAGAGGTCAATTCACTCTGATATTTGAACTAACGGAGCTAAACGTGATCTGCTATTTTGCTGAGCATAAAATTTGGCATGCTACGCACTTGTAAGACGGAGACAACAAATGCCTGTATAACGTTCTCTTAAGTATACTGATAATATTTTAAGATATTATAGTAGTATACAACTGCATACACATTTACTATATTAACATCGTATCATAAATTATTTGTCAAACATGGATGAAATATTTATTGAATATATAATATATATTATATATAGGTACTTAGTCAAAGTAGAGCATTAATTGCGTAGAGCGCCGAAATTATTGAGGAAATAGACATTTACCTGGCTGTATAGTGTATACCGAGTGATCCATTTAACGTAAGTTTGTTATTAAAAATAACATTTTTCTAAAAAAAAAAATATTTTTACTATTTTTAATCGTTATCTTATTTTAAATTGTTTTATTACAACATGCATGTTTATTTTCTCATTCTAGTGTAGAAAATGTTTTTGAGAACTTCGATTTAAAAAAAAAATCTAATTTTGGAGAAGTAGCTTAAGAATTATTTAAAGTTTAGATGAGCGGATATGAGTAAAGTACCCCTGGTACCCCGTCGCAAAAAGTTGGTCTACTACTCCGCTTATCTAAACTTTGAATTCGTCTTATAACTTATAAGTTACTTGTCTGAAATTTGGTTAATATTTAATAATCGTTTTATTATAATCAGTAGATTTATAAATCAAAATACCCGAATTCTGCTTCGGAATATTAAACTAAAAATGTACGTTGTCATTTAAAAGAGTTAAAACTCAAAAATTATAACGATAAAACTTACTACAAATAGCATTTTTTTCAAATATAGTGTTTTGTGATGGCTTAAATAATTATATAAGAGAAATATTTTGAAAAACGTTAATGTTTTCTGATTTAATGAGTGTCTTACGTTAAATGGATCAGCTCGTATATTATATAAACTTGCAACAATCGTACAAATTATTGACGTATTCATACGATTGTAAAGAGAAAAAATAGCCTTCAATCTGTTTTATATAATATCATCCACCTATTTACGGCCGTACTTATAAATGTAATGGAAACACAGGTAATACTTTTATTATGAAAACCGCAAACCAAAAGAAATGTAGGGAACTACATATTCATTAAAAAAAAAAAAATAGATAGAATGGACATAAAACAATTTAAAATGTTTTTATTAACATTTTTATTTAAATTTTATTTTTAATTTAAAAAAATTGTGCATTTAAAATAAAGTCAGTCAATTCTACTGAATTATACAACTAAAATATTATATCAAAAATCTTTATTGAGTCAAAACAATCATAAGTATACTATAATTAAAGTTTGAAGTGTGGGCGAATTTGATTTTTTTCACGAATTATAATTCCTATTATAAGCCCTATATACAAGGTTACTGGATAACCTATTACTAGATCAATAAAGAATCTATTTTAAAGGTTTTTCACTCATTTTCTCGAAAAGTATTAACGGAAATTATTGTCATACGTAACTTTAAGTAATTACAAAATAAAATGTTATCGTTGTGATAATGTGATTTATTTAACTTTTTAACTTTTTTTATTGACATCATATAATTATAAATTCATAGTACAAAGCAAAATATTTTACCGAGAAATTCAATACATAAAAATCTCGAATGTGTTAATAAGTTATATTAACTATTAAGCACTATTATAGCTTATAAATAATTTAAATTTTAAGTTGATATAAGTGGAACAGTTGTAACCCGCAATATATTTGTCTACTAATCGGATATATTAAACTTTAAATAGGTACTATTATAATTTATAACTGAATAACTATATTCGTTAAAAACTCGATTTTCATACGTTGAAATTTTCAGAAAAATAGGTATTCTGCTTAGGAATATGAAATTAAAAATATATGCTATCGTTCAAAAAGTAAAAAGCAAAATAATAAAGCGCAATATAAATATATATAATATACATATATTTTTTTTAATGTTTTGTTATTACTTCAAATTATGTAAAAAAAATATTAGGTATCAAAAAGTTAATACTTTTTGAGGAAATCAGTATTTACCTTTAAAAGAATAACTTGGTATAATAAATCGTTAATTTTTTATGTACATGCTAATAAAATTAAAAAGTGTAGTGTATATTAAGTCTGGCATTTGAATGCAATCATTTTAGTTTGATTACATTTTGACTATACATCTAAAATATCTCGAAAATCTTGGCAAACGATTCGGCTTTTAAGCTTTTAAAATTTGAAATACACTTAATGAGTTGTTTCAACTATATGAACTTTATAGTTTAAAGTCAGATACAAATTAATTTATCACTTTTTCTAATCGTTATGTTATTATCATAATTTAATTATAAATAAGATTTGTATTATTAATTATTATAATATATATATAGGTATATACATTGGTGCGCCATTCATGAATTAAATAATAAGTCAGACGAATTCGATACGAAGTTTTATAAACTAATAACACAATTTACATAAAAAAAATATTACGTTCATATTCGTGTATTAAGGTAGTAAAGTAACTGTCGATAAAATCATTGGTTGACATATTATAATAATTATTATACAGTAACCTATGTGTTGTGTACCATAACTCCAAAATACAAGGAAGTTACGCAAAGATATAATGTACGTATCTATATATTATTATGTACCTTTGAAAAATGGTTGTACTAACTTATATGCTAATTCAATTAAAAATAAGTAGGCGGGGGACGACATAAAGTATGTCTACTTAAATAAAAAATATTCACTATTATATTACCAGTAAGGTAAACACATGTCGCGTAGGTGGCGACACTCTAGTTTAATTATACGGTTGCAGGGAACTCATGTTATAGGGTAGTTTAATAAGTATTTTTATTTTTAAAATAGTTTGATAGATCCGTAAGTTAATGGAGGTGACGAAAGAATTTTTTGAAAAGCTAGATGCTTTTGTCGATCAATATGGAGGTACGTAATATTTCATATAAGTTTAATTTATGAAATAAAAAATATTATTAAGTACAATACTCAATTGTAAATAATAATTATAGGTTTGGTAATTTTAATAGTTTGAATTAATGTCATAGGATTGATGTTGTTATCGGACACCAAACCACTTAAACTTAATTAGTTATAAGTATTTTAAAATTCATTTGTTGCATTGATAAATTATGCGTTTAAATATAGTTACATAAATATAATTTTTTAGATATTTACTGTACAATATATCCTGGATAATATCATAACTCACATACAATGATAACGAAATAATTTGGTTGGGTTTTTTATTTCACTTAATATATAAAATATAAAAACTTCAAATTAAAAAGGTGGGTAAGTGGATGTCGCTCTGCTGTACAGCAGGTTACAAGTGAGACACTGTATAATGGATAGAATTAAATTTGAATTCAATGATATAATATCACTGCATAAGAAAAACGATTCTGAGCGGAGACGGTTTGTCAGTCTAGGTATTAGACATACCTATTATAGGTATACTTATCAGCTATAGTATTAAAAAAAAATTTAATTGATAAATTATAATAAGTATCAATAATAAATTCCAAATTATTCATATCACAATATCCATCAGTAACACGTTATACATCAACAACAAACCGTGTTACTATCATA
>NC_042494.1:109404414-109414932 GCF_005508785.2 Acyrthosiphon pisum | reverse complement strand
TTTTATTGACATTCATAGAAATAAAAACTAATTAAATTGGAAACTGAAATTGTCCGTAAACTGCTCAAAACAAATCAAAATATTTTGAAAATTTTATCATGTATAGACAATGAAAATATAAACAACCAGTGAAAATGTCATGTATTTACAGTCATTCGTTTTAAAGTTACACCAAAAACCAAAATCAATTTTCTCGAAAACAGATTTTGCGTAAAAATTCCCGTTTTTCCTTAATTTTTCTTTTGTTTTTCACGGCGCTTTTGAAAACTACTGGAAAATGTTTACTTTTGACCCCCCAAAGTACCAACTAGATTCACTTTCCTATCAGAAAAGATACTGTTGAAGAAAATCCAAGCACTTTTACTGTCCTAAAAGGTGATTACAGACACAAAAATAAAAAATAAAATAAAAACAAAAATAAAAAAAAAAAAAAAATGAAAAAATAAAAAAACACACATCATTGTAAAATCAATACATTCATCGTTCCACTCAGAATCTAAAATGTATCGTACTTAAAAGTATAAGCATTTTCTTTAATGTTTTATATGCTGAGTGGAGCGATGAATGTTTTACAATTGATTTTACATTTATGTGTTATTTTATTATGACGTCCTTCTGCAGGAGTAGTAAAAATACTCCAACCTTCAGTTATGAGGGTGGTTTCTGGTGGTAGCACAAGTTCCCACTTTCAAAGTAATTGGGAAAACCCAAAAAATAAAACTTAGGGAAGTCATAAATAAATGATTTAATAAGTAAAATATATGAACACTACTTTTCAAAATAATTAGGAAAAACGGAAAAAAAATTGAGAAAAACTGTAACTACCTATTACGCAAAACTTATGTTTTCGACAAAATAGTTTTATTTTTTTTCTATCAATTATAGTTTAAAATTAAATAACAGAGACTTATAAATTTCATCAAACATTTTTATGAACATTTTAAAATTGTTCAATTTTAGCTGTTAATAGGTACTGAAAGTTAATTTTATACAAGGTCCTTCATATAAGTTGTTCTTAAGTGCGTCGGAGCCGGTGCGTTTTTTAGTAGGTACAAAAACATGTCTTACAGGAAAAACTTTCACTCCCTGTAGAACAGTCGGATATTGTTAATTTTTTTTTTATTTAAAATGAGAACATTTTTCAGGTCGGATAAATAAAGGCTCGATTTATAAAATTATAATTATAGAAGTTAAAATATGTATTTGAATAATGCACAATATTTATTCTTTTTCAAACGTATTTTTCTACCACTATTCAAAGTAAAATAAAAATCCAGCCTTTAATCTGACCTGAAAAATGGTCTCTAGTTTAAAATAAAAAAAAATTAACAAATTCCGACTATTCTACATGGTATCATAGTTTTTCCTGTGAAGTTATTTCCGTTGATATAATACACCGTATCTACCACCCCCACCCCCTTAATAGGTATCGAGCTGAAGATTAGTAGAAAAGTATTATAATTAAGATAGTAACTAAAATATAAAATATAATTTTCAAATTGTATAGAGTTTCGGAAAATTGAAAAACCAGCACCCTTAAAAAATTTAAAAATATCAAGATACAAATTTTGCTCAATTTTTTATAAACATTTCAAATTATGACAACTGGATATAAATATTCAAACAACAAATAAAAGTTCCATTTATTTTTATGTTATTTAAAATAATATTATTCTAAAACACTTGAAACATTTTGCCCCTGCATATTATGTTATTATTTAGCCATTTAGGTACTATAATAAATAGTATATAGGAACATAATAACATTTAAAAAATATTTAGATTCATTTTAAGCTAATTATACCACGAACATATTAACACCGTTCTATGGTATGTTGGTATGACTTGGGCAGTGGCGTAGACAGGGGGGGCTGAGGGGGCTACAGCCCCCCCCCCCCGAAATGTTAAGAAAATTTAATAATTATTTTAATGGTCTATGATAGTCGCTCAGTCTTAAATTGTATTTAAAATATTTAGAAATGTACTACCTATACAGTGGCGTGTCTAGGAATTTTAAATGGGGGGGACACCTTTTTTTTTTTTTAAACAAACAAAAGAAAGCGGATAAGTGGAAATCGCTCTGCTGTACAGTAGGGTACAATTAAATGACTGCAAATTTAAATTCAATGATATATATCATGTGCCCCATGTCAGCCTAGGATACTGTATATTATATTTATATTTTTGTTATTAATATATATACTATATAGGTACATTTTTAACTACTAAATCATTTTAGAAGCTAATGGTTTTTATTTTTTTTTTTTATCCTGGATACAAATTATCATATATCATTGAATTCAAGTTTAATTCAATCCATTATACATTTACCCACTTGTAACATACTATACAGCAAAGTGACATTTACTTACCCGCATTTTAAATTTTAAGTTTGATACTTTTTGTCGAAATTAAAACTTTAAATATTTATAAAAAAAATTGTGCATATGTACCTATTTTTAATATTTTTCAACTGCTATTGTAAAAATATATCAGGGGCCGTGTATTATATTTTCATGCTTTTTGACCAAATAAATAAAAATGTATTTTATATATTATATAAAAAAAAAAATACAATATAAGAAAATCGCTACATGAGAAATCGAGTGATTATCCAATGATGTTAAAATTTGAACTTCAAACGCTAATTAAAATTTAATTTGACTTTCCGGTAAACATTTTTTTTTTTGATAAAGTTAGACAAACTTATGAAGAATCTTGTATTAAAATTTAATGTGCAAAATGTGCAAGTTATTTTGAGTTAGAAATTAATTTGCACATTTTCGTGGTTTTTTCGTAATTGGTCAAAATTCGAACTAAATGCTTATAAAAAAAAATTGTGACTGTATTTATAAATTTTTCAACAGCTATTGTAAGAATATATTAAGAGCCTCGTATTAAATTTCAAGCTTGTTATGACTCAACGAATAAAATTAATAAAAAATAAAAAAATAATGACTCTAAACAGCTGTAATAACTAATAAATAGTTTTCTGTAAGTCGGCAAAAAAAGACAATAGGAGGGAGGATATAACCCCTAATCTCTCCCCCCTGAGCACACCACTGTACCTATAAGTATTAACACTTTTCAGCTATCTATCTGTGCTAGTATGTATTTAATGTGTAAAAGTGTAAAATTTGATCAGCCCCCCCCCCTGAAAAAAAATCCTGGCTACGCCACTGGACTTAGGTATATAAAACAGCTAGAATATTATTTGAAATAATATTTTAGTAATTATCATATTCATATATGTGATTATTGGCACGATTTTTTTTTAGCAAATACTAGTTCAATCAACTGTATTACTAATAGTAAAATAATTGACCACAAATAGCAAAATATAAATATATATGTATATATATACCTGATGAAACATAGGCTGACCGTCACCACTCAGAATCATTCTTCGTATAGAATGATTTATCATTGAATTCAAATATATCACATTCATTACACTAATTACTACACTGTTACAGTGACCTACTGAAAGACGATATACACTAGACACTTAGTACTCAATAGAGCGACTCCCACAGTATTTTAACCCGTGTAAAAATACGTACTATATAATGTGTATAATGTTTTTTATTAACCTCAAAATTGTAGCTCATCATCAAAAAAATGGTATTATCGTCCTCTATTTTTCTTAGAAATAATAACTATATTAAATACTTAAATAGTCCTGTTTACTATAGAATTTAACTTTTAAGTACTTTTTGGGTCACCTCAACCAAAAAAAAAAAATGAAATTATGTTCATGTTACTACGTTAGTAATTAAAAATCTGAGATAGCCCCTATTTACAAAGCTTATTTATTTAGTAAATATTTAAAAACAGTTTGTTAGTTATATATAATATGGTACCTAGTTGTATACTTATGTACGTTTTAATATAAATAAAGTTAAATTTAATTACCTAGTGCCTTATTATTATTATTATTATTATTAATATCATTGCATATTAATATATTATTATAAATTAGTATTTGAAGCATAGATCTATAAACTATTGCCTATTGGACAGCGCGTTCCACTCTGCCCTGCCATCAATGCTAGACGATCATAATATAATATAACCATATAACTGAGAAAGGAAGAAGAGAGAAGGAACATAAGCCTTAAAGTAGTGAAGGAGCTCGCATAAGGAACAGTATACATTTCACTACTTTGTTTCTTTTCTCGCTTACTCTAATATCGTACCCCTGATTTATCTCTCTAAGGGCCCGTTTTACAATCATAGTTTAAACCTCGGTTACGCTTGAACCACTGATTTTACCGGCCGAATTCGGTGGTTTAACCGGAGCTCAACTATTGTAATACGGACCCTAAGCGCTGTCTATTAGCAGTGGTTGATTTGGGGGGGGGGACGCAAGGGGGCGGAGTCCCCCTTCTTTTTAAATTTTTTTTTAGCGTACTCCTTCTATTTATTTGAAACGGAACACTGGGAACCCAACAAAAGCTAGTGAATTTGTAAGTCGTGATTTCCTGATGCCAAATTTAATAAATAGGTACACAAAATTTTATATTGTTATTATATTTTATTATAGCCTGTAAGTTGAATTAATATTATTAATTACAACAAAATAACTAAAATCGTTATTTTTATTTTTATTCGTTTCTATTGTGATAACTGATAAAGAAAACGTTAGAAATTAGAATCCCATTTTTAGCGGTTTTTTGTAATTTGTCGGTGGTTTTTCCCGTGGCATTAAATAACACGGTAATACACGATTTAAGATATACAGGTTACTCAACGAAACTTATATTTTGGTGCGCTTAAAATTAACGATCTTGTCATAGCAAGAATAACAGTTCACAGCGCTTTTGCATTATAGTGATTTCTCTTGGTACTACAAAATATATCAATATAGATATACAATATTATGTATTGGAGCGCTAGTAGTTATTCTCACATAGTTGATCAGCTGTTAGAAATCAACATTTAAGCGCACCACTTTTGTTATGTATATACATAGGGTCGTTGAGTAACCTGTATATCTTAAATCGTGTGGTAATGTGACGATTAATTTTGTGTGGAACGCTCGATAATCCAACATCAGCAGAGTCCCCGTTCTTTTTTGTTTCCAAATCAACCACTGTCTATTAGTTTATAGGTCTATGGTTCTGAAGTAGATAGGTGACTGATAGGCACGCACGAGGACTGATAATTCATTAAAGATTATTAATAGTATACGATGAAATTCCGAGTAATTTTATTATCTGGTAATTCAAATTTCTTAAGAGGACGCTACCCATACATTTGTTGTTTCCGTCTTACACACGCACGACATGGCAAATTGTCGTTCACAAGTTTCAATAGTGTGCTGTTAGTTTAGATACTAGAGTGAATTGACCTATTTTAAAACTTTTAGGTAAGAACATTATCTGTGCTTAAGCGTTGCCGATTTTTCAAAATTTTATTTTCAAGCAAGATATGGGTATGTTAAGTATCAAAAATTTTAAATGTTCATATCTCGCTTGAAAATTAAAATATAGAATAAAAGCCAACGCTTAAGCACAGATAATGTTATTATCTAGAAAATTAAGGATAGGTCAAATCACTCTAATATCAAAACTAACAGCTCACTATTGAAACTAGTGAACGAAAATTTGCTATGTCGTATGTGTGTAAGACGGAGACAACAAATCCATGAGTAGCATCCTCTTAATATCACCAGGGATTATATAAAAATATTATAATAAAATATAATCTGTGATATCACTTAGTAACGAATTATCGATTGTCATCATCGATTTTATACTTTTTATTGTATCAACAGGACATTATCTTATTATAAAGGTATCGCTGTAGAATTACTTTTTTTTCATGTAACTTAAGGTCAACATTACTCTCATCACATATTCACATTCGCTTATTGTACATTGTTATTTTGTACAGATTGCGAGTATTTATAATAATATCTAATAATTAATAATAAATTGTAAAAATAAAGGGACTATCTATATTGTATATGTATAAACTATAAAGTATTAACCTAAATACTAAAAAGAAGTTCTTTAATCTTCTGATCGAGTGGTGTGTATTACATAATTACAAACCATACATTACACCAGCGATTCCCAAGCTGAGCATCACAATTCACAACCTATGGCGGGTAAAATAATTTTTTTGAAAGGCCTTCATTTTTCATAATAAAGTACAATATGTTTAGTTTTTCATAATTTCTTGTTATTAAAGCTACGATTATATAACTGTCTAGAGGCCCGGTCATGATGTCTATAAGGGGGAGAGTCACTTGGTAGAGGAATCACGGATTTAAAAGAAAATACCTTCACTTTTATGTTAAGAATTTAGATAATTTGCATATACGGATATTTTAGTATTGTACGATTGACAAAACAGGATTGTTGTTACATGAAGAAAGGCGCGAATCATAAAAGTTTAGGAACCATTACATTGCACAGTACCCATAATCTTATCTACATGGATAATATTTCAATATTATAATAAATCACTCACCAGTCACCACACACTTCACATCCGTGATATATAAATATATAACCAACGTCTATAATTATCGAAATAAAAATGTAAAAACTAATTATATAATTAATTAATAAATAATTTGCTTAACACATATTTCTGATAAAATTTTAACGTCGAAAAACAAATTAGCTTATTGTTATATCTATTATCGTTAAAATTTTGAATACAATAAATTCAAAATTACATAAGTTTTCTAAAAATGTTTGAGTATAATAAATGTATGCTGCAAAAATGCAATTAATTGTATAACTATATATATATAAGTAATTTAGTCGGAGATCTCTTTGAGTTTGTCCCGAAAATGTTATTTTCATAATATTCCGAATGCTCCCAAACATAAAAATAATTAATTTTATTTCTCAAGGATGCACCATGAGGAGATAAAAAAAATTACACTTCCAAAATGTATATAATTTCAATATTTTCCCATTGATGTACTATAACAGCGTAATATTATAGTAGAAACTGTACAGATGCAAAATATTATTAAATTTACCGACTACCGTCGATATACATATTGGGATTTCTCGAGTGCGTTCTACAAGAGTGAGATACCTCAATACCTGTAGGCAGTAATCTGTATAAGACATAAGTAATGTACAATAAAAGCATAGTAGGGATTTAAAACAATATAACATCAACAAGACTATATACTGCTAAAGCACTTGGGCTATTAAAAATGTATAATTTTGTTTATAACCGAACACACTTCGGCTACGCTCATTTATCATTTCATATTTCTTTATTATTATTATCATTTATCAAATGATTGTCACTTATATTTTCAGAAAAAAATTATATAACAATATAATATATCTTAACTATATGAATAAAGTATAAACATTAAACAAGTAACCTATATTTATATTGTATAAGAAATAATATGAAAATTGTTTTCCAGATCCAAGAACTAATGAATGGCCCATGGTCCAAGGAATCACAACACCATTAGCATGTGCCTCGGTGTATTTATACCTTGTGTTATACTTGGGGCCGAAATTTATGGAAAATAGAAAACCATTTCACTTATTACCAATAATTAAAGTTTATAACTTAGTTCAGTTGGTAGCGTGTATCTTAATTTTTTATATGGTGAGTATAATTTTAAATTTTTAAATAGTTTTTATTCATTGCAATACATACTGTTGTACTTATGCATACATTACGGCGTAGTTAAGATTATGAAAGGGGGAGGGGGTTAGTATAAATGAAACTATGTATTTTAGAGTTTTCTTATATAAATAATATATATAATACATTTATAAGAAGGAAAAATGCAAGGGGGGAGGGGGTTAAAAGTCCACCCCTTGGCTACGCCCCTGCACTGTACATATAAAAAATTAACTTGTTTACGATTTGCATTTTTAGATTTTGATCTCTGGATGGACAACTAAATATACTCTTGGATGTGAGCCTGTTGACTCCAATGCACCACACTCAAATCGAGTAAGGAAAAAAATATGATACTTATTATTTGTACTGTATGTTATGTAAAATAACAATTTTCTTATTTTATAGAAATTCAAAAACAAATAACCGTAGATACGTCTAATTTTCACAAAAACATGTTTATATCTATGTTTATATTATCATTTTCATGCTAATATACATTTCACATTTAGTATAATTTAATCTTTTTTTGAGATATTAAATATTAATAGACATTTTAACATTTTTAGTTTCTTATTTTTTTCTATAAATATTGTGAACAATTATTCGCTCGGTTAAAAAGATTGAAAATTTAATACAAGGTTCCTCCTCTGTAGCCCATACTGAAAACCAACTCTGAGAAATAAATAAATACGTTATGTATGCAATCAGTGATCTTTAAATTCAAATTAATATACACATTACAGTGAGCTACTCAATGACCAAAGTATACTATATATATAATACATTATACAGTAGAGTGGTTACCTACTTTCTTTCTTTTTAAAAAAATTGAAGTAGTTAAATTTATTTTAAAGTTTTATAGATTATGTAATATGTAATAACACTTGCATTGCAATTATTTTTACAACCACAATGAACATTATTCTTTTTCATTTTTTTTATCTAATATTAAATCTGATGAATATTTCTTGGAACTATAATCATGAAAGTTTTGAAATAAGATGTGTAGAACATAAAATTAAATACAATTATGATGTAGCACTCATTTAATGACTTAATAAAAATTAAAATAAAAAAATGTCTACTTAACATTTTTTTAACCAAAAAAAAAATATATATATATATAACTGTTTTGTTTTTGTAGTTAGCTCAACTGTTTTGGTGGACATACATGTTGAAATTGGTTGAATTTTCTGAAACTGTAAGTATTATCTAAATTAATTAGAAAATTAAGTATATGCGTTTACATTCAATTTCCACTGAGAATTTCATATCAGTCTTTAGGTTATTAGTTTATTATGCGTAGAATATCTTATATTCTTGTATGTCTGTCGGTTAGTTTAATTTGCATAATTTGTTATTGCCATGGTGTTTTTCAATTAGATACTTATTAACCAACACTGGACAAGAGGCATTTTTGATGTTCTTATATGAAATTAATTCAATTTTTTTCTATTATTTGTTTATACCTATACTTTATAATTTATAAGCTTTTGTAGTTCTATGGTCAAATAAATATTTATCATGTTTTGTTTACTATTCCAGTAATCAATGACAATACTTTGAATATAATGAACAATTTTATCCAGCAATTTAATATTATATAACATTAAGTGGTTATTGATAAGAATGTAATACTGGCCCTTAGTAAACTCATAAAGTACGCAGGTAATAGAACCAGATGATCGTAAAATGTAATGTTCCTAACATTTTTTTTTATAGCTGTAGGCTTACTAAGTGTTACTAATGAGGGCTTCTGACTCACACAAACTCCAATAATGTTTTATTCCCTTATATCACATATTATGCACAAATGTGCATGTTTTAGCATAGTAAATGTAGGTACCTATATTTTTATTAAAATTTAAAAAAAAGTCTACAGGGTTATAAATTATAATCAATATAATTGGTATTAAAATGGCAGACTTAGGTACATATAGAGTTTAACAGAAAAAACTGACAGATGTAAATAATTCATTATGTAATAATTCTGTAATATATACAGTGTGTAATCGCTAATTGAGAACACTCAATACCTTTGAGTAGGGCAATGCACTTTGAATTCTGTTTTCTATTTGGTTGTTATGACATAAAAATACACTTTTTGATGGCCTATGAATTTTTTTAACTTAATTAGACTGGCAACCACCTATTTTAACTACTATTTTTTTTTGCCTAATTTTTTAATGCATTTTGGTAGTTGAACCAACTATCTAAGTCCAAAATTGACCAAGTTAAAGCCAATCAAAATACGCACAATTATCAGTTTTAGATTCTAAGCGGAGCGAGGAAGATATTGTTTTTAGAATGGTGTTTATTTTTTTTTTATATCCTGTTTACAAAATTTCTACCAGAAGGAGTGCTTCGATTTCAACGTATAGTATCTTATCTTTTAGCAAATTGAATCAAGATGGTACTTTAAAGAGATCATTTTTTGATTTTCTCAATATTTATTTAATGCCACGGGAAAAACCACCGAAAAATTATGAAAAATGCTAAAATGGGATTTTAATTTCTAACGCTTTGTTTATCACTATAGAAACGAATAAAAAATTATAATATTTTAATATTAATTCAACTTACATGATAAAATATCCAGACTGACAAACCGTCTCCGCTCAGAATAATTTTCTTATACAATAATATTATATCAATGAATTCAAGTCTAATACAATCCATTATACAATGACCCACTTGTAAGTTGTAATCTACTGTACAGCAGAGCGATATCCACTTACCTGCTTTTTTTCATTGTAATTCTGAAAATAATTGTTCTAAAATTTTTTAGGATTATTCGTAGTTCACAAATTAAAGTGAAAATTATAATACCGACCGTTTAAATATCGTCTAAATTAATAGTAATGAAAATGTTAAGCCCAAAAAATTTTAGAATAATTA
>NC_042494.1:109400588-109404364 GCF_005508785.2 Acyrthosiphon pisum | reverse complement strand
CAATGAAAAAAAGCAGGTAAGTGGATATCGCATGAATGGCTGTAACTTAGTAAATTTTGGACTTAGAAAGTTGGTTCAACTACCAAAATGAATTAAAAAATTAAGCAAAAAAAAAATTAGTAGTTAAAATAGGTGGTTGTCATTTAAGAATAAAAAGTTGTATTGCGCATGCGCAAGTCTAATTAAATTAAAAAAATTCATAGGCCATCAAAAAATGTACCTATTTTTATGTTATAACAACCAAATAGAAAACAGAATTCAAATTGCATTACTCAAAGGTATTGAGTGTTCTCAATTAGTGATTACACACTGTATATATTTTATTTATGTTATATTAATTACAACATTATGGCATAATTTACAAGACAACTTTTAATCATATTTTAAAAATTAGATAGAGTTAGAAGCGTTGATATTAACTTGAGAAAGTATATGAATATATGATATACTCATACACTAACACACGATAGGTATGTTACTATGTTAGAACGTCACTTTAGAGTCAAACAAAAATATCTTTAATAACTTTAATTCAGAATAATTTAAAAAGTATATTATGTAATACATTTAAAATTATTTAATTTTAGGCATTTTTCATACTACGTAAAAAGACAAAACAAGTTTCTGGACTTCATGTTTATCATCATGCTTCTACGTTTATTTTAGCATGGGCAGCTGTTAAATTCTTCCCAGGTAAATAAACAATAACTAAATAACTAAGCGAATTGAGTTTTAAAATCATTGAGATTTTTTAATCATTTTAATTCCCTAATTATTTATTATAGGAGGTATGGCTTCTTTTCCAATTTTAGTGAATTCAGTAGTACATATTATTATGTATGCTTACTATCAACTTTCATCTATGGGACCACAATATCACAAATTTACTTTAAAGTATAAAAAATATGTGACTATTATTCAATTGGTAATTATCCACATAAAAAAATTAAATTATCGGATATCGTATATTTTATATTCTGTTATTTATAGATTCAGTTTGGAATACTTGTAGTACATACACTACAAGTTTTGTCATCAAGTTGTTCCATGCCTAATGCATACCTATATGGAATGCTACCAGACATCATTGTATTGTTTTATTTATTTTACAAATTTTACAGAAATACATACACAACAAAAATAAAACATTTTGAGCTTAAATCGGCCGAAAAAATTAAATAATTATCTTATCATTTCTATTATTCCTATACAAATATAGAAAAATTACATCAAACAAAAATGAATAAGCATATAAAAATGCCAAGAAAATATTATAACATTAAATTGTAAATTGTAATATTATTTATTTTGCTTAAATATTTTATATTATAATTAAAAAGAAAACCTAAAATTTGTATTATTTTTCTGTTTATACAACACAACATTGAACTATTAATGTATTTAGTGAATTTTATATTATAAATTGTTGGGTTTAATCTAAATTTTAATTTCAATTACTTATTAAAATGTACCTGTATTTTATGTCACAATCTTAAGTATAAACAATTATAAAATTATTCTACAACTGAAATGAAAAGTAATTTTATTTCTTGTTCATCATGTCCAATTAGTTAAGTAGGTATTAATTCATTTTTTTATGATTACTTAACTAATATATTCTTATTCGATTTGGTATTCTTGTAGTACATATTGTATGTAGAAGTTTTGTTATATAGTTGTTTCATGCCTAACGCTTCGGAGAAATCGCATTTAATAAAAAATAAAGGCCTCGGTTAAAAATTAAAATTAGATAGTTTAATTTAAAAAAAGAAATACAATTTACCTACTGTTTAACAAGTTTATTTGTTATTTATGTAATAAAAGTGTCTACATAAAATAATTTATCAAATCTATATGCCATGTTCAAATAATAATTAGGTACCTTAGTCTTTAACGTTTAACTATTCAAAATCATTTGTTACTTTAATGCTTACTGTATAATATGATAGTGTCCCTGAGATGTCATCGAGAACGCACCAGCGATACTGCCATCCTTTAACAACATTTGTCCATTTGCTCAACGTACCTTCCATTCTAGTTCAATAATTAAAATTAATTAAAACCATAAATATAAAAACTATTGGAATTTTTTATTGTTTAAATCTATCTTCATTAGGTACATTTAAATAAAAATATTATGCTATTCAAATTTAAAAATATTATTAAAATGTCTTAAATAATATCAAAAAAATATTCATTTAAGAAAAATATGTACTACTGTAGGCTAAAGTTGTAATAATAATAATCTATAATAGGTATTTTAAATAAAAACATAAAACTAAAAAAATATATATATATTGCACTGAATACTGATAACACTATTTATCTACTGCCTGTAGGCACTAGGCTGCAATGCTGTAGTTATAACCACCGCAGAATATAAGTTGCTAGAAAGTTTAAGACACGTCCAGTGTGACCAATGCGACAGTTAAAAAACACTTAATTCCAACAGTATAAAACGAAAACGATGACGGCAAGTCTTAAATCATGGATATACCATGATAAATTATAATTTATCATGGAGTATATACCTAATACCTACAAATTACAATAATACAACCTGTATAATATTAATATATTATATTATCACCTAGTGTCTTAACAAAGAGTTTTTTAACTTTTTTTATTAAATTTTAAATTAAAAATTAAAATAGATGAATTATTAAAAAAAAAAAAATGGCTTATACCTAATGAATTAGAGCCGTAATATTATTTTAGCCAAGCCCAGTCAAATAATGGCAAAAATAAGTTATACCTACAGTATACTTATAACAAGTAACAATTAATAACAATTATCGTAATATATATAAGTACTCAGGTACTCTTGTCTCGTAATCAATAATGCAAAAAATAATGTTAACTATTGTTAGTAGGTATTTATTACCGGCTTACTTTACGGCTATTATAGAAATACGTAGGTAGTACCTACACTAGTACCTATACATATTTTATTACTAGCCATAATTTCATTAACACTCCCTACTCCCCACTAAAAATACCAAAATATAAATTATATGTAATATTTGATATAGTATTTACTAAACCAACTTGCACTATTTTTAAAAATTATAAATATTGTTAGATTAATAATATTAATAACCAAACCACCAGAGCTCCCATATCTTCTAAGTTCGTTATCATGATTCATGAACCTATTATCCTTAGTACACAAAGTTAAATAACTCAAAAACTACTAGTTCGAAATTTGATTTTAACACTTCACTTTACATAATATTATACTAACATTTTCAGAAAAATAATTAACTAAATAATTTACGGAAGAAAAAAGGTGGGCAAGTGGATTTCGCTCTTCTGTACAGTAGGTTACAAGTGGGTCACTGTTTAATGGATGGTATTAAATTTGAATTCAATGATAAAATACTAATGGCCACAGTTGCCGGGCTTACCTAATGATCAATGAAAAAAAAAAAAAAGAAAAAAAAATTGAAAATTGAAATATGAAATTGTCCGCTCAAAACAAATCAAAATATTTCGAATAAAATAAACATTTAGTGAAATTTTCATGTATTTACAGTTATTCGTTTTTGAATTACAACAAAATAAGAAAATCGCTACATGAGAAATCGAGTGAATATCCAATGTTGTAAAAATTTGAATTTCAAACGCTCATAAAAATTTAATTTAACTTTTATATAGACATTTTTTTTTTTTTTGATAAAGGTAGATAATCTTATAAGGGAATCTTGTATTACATTTTCATATCTTAGATTTAAAAAAAAAAATTTTACGAATAATTAACTCAAAATAATTTGCTA
>NC_042494.1:109376231-109399689 GCF_005508785.2 Acyrthosiphon pisum | reverse complement strand
TCATGTATAGAAAATGGAAATATAAACAACTAGTGACAATGTCATGTATCTACAGTCATTCGTTTTAATGATACACCAAAAACCAAAATCAATTTTCTCGAAAACAGATTTTGCGTAAAAATTCCCGTTTTTCCTTAATTTTTCTTTTGTTTTTCACGGCGCTTTTGAAAACTATTGGAAAAATGTTACTTTTGACCCCCCATAGTACCAACTAGATTCACTTTCCTATCAGAAAAGGTACTGTTGAAGAAAATCCAAGCACTTTTACTGTCCTAAAAGGTGATGACAGACACAAAAATAAAAAAAAAAATAAAAAAACACACATCATTGTAAAATCAATACATTCATCGCTCCACTCAGAATCTAAAATAACTAATAAAATCGGAAACTGAAAATGTCACTAAACCAGTGGCGTATTTAGTATTTTTTGTAGGGGGCGAATGATAAGAATTTTAGCTTACAGATTACGATTTAATAATTATAATATAATAATCGACATGTATTTAAAGAGCCATGGGGGCGGATTTGTCCCCGTATCCACCTCCGTAAATACGCCCCTGCCCTAAACAGTTCAATACAAGTATTTTGAAATTTGTTTCATGTATAGAAAAGGCTAATATATAAACATTCAGTGAAAATGTCATGTATTTACGATCATTGTTTTTAGAGTTACACTAGAAGCCAAAATCGATTTTGTCAAAAACCGATTTTGCGTAAAAATTCCCGTTTTTCCTTAATTTTTATTTTGTTTTACCGGGATGCTTTTAAAAACTATTGGGAATTTTAAATTTTGACCTCCTAAAAATACCAACTAAATTCACATTTCCATCGAACAAGACACTGAAGTTGAAAATCGAAGCATTATTTCGACTACTAATCGTGTACACACACAAAAATAAAAAAATAAAAAAACACATCATTGTAAAATCAATACATTTATCCTTCCACTCAGAATCTAAAATGGGATCTCATTTGAAAAACAGAAGATTGTATATTTGTATCTTTACAGAACTTTTTGCGATACAAAAAACCTCAATAAATTTAAAATATGATATTAAATTTTATTTAAAAGTTCGAAAATCAGAAAATCAATAACTGTTATTATTGAAGAAAATACAGGCACGTGATTCCTGATATTGGGGAAATAATATAGGTACTAAATCTTGGGGAAAATGTCTAATTTATCGGGGAAGTATTGAAAAAATCCTTATAGAACATATGGGAGAAAGATAAATCATAAATATAAAATAAAAAATGGAAATATTAAATATAATTGGATTATTCTTACAAATCATACATTATATGTATTATTAAAACGTATTACCTACTGTAGCAGTTCTACTTCTAATAGATATAGTTAAATCAATAATTGCAAAGAATTTTCACATTACCTATATCAGGGGTGGCCAAACTTTTTTTGATTAAGATCTACTGAAAGTATATTTTTTCTTTTAGGATCGAATAATGTAAAAAAATTATTTAATATTAATAATAAACATACTTATATAAATAAAAAAATTAAAGTGTTAAGTTATCTAAAATGAATGTTTCACATTAAATTTCTAAATAATTTTAAAATGTATTGACATTTTACTGTTGATGTAGAAGCGTATCGTTGCATATATCAAGACTCCGTGGTTAAGTCTAAGCTTAACCTACTCAGCTTTTATAAATTTCATGTGAAAAATGCCATTTAACACTATAACAGGTTAATCCGAAATATATGTATTTAATAACTGAATCTACTAAATGACAAATGCATAAGAATAATTAATAAATTCTAACAAGGGGATCGACTTAGAAATCGTCCAAGATCGACCGTTTGCAGGCCACCCCTGACCTATATAATATAAGTGCTACTCTTTTTAGCACTCACCTAAACTGATAAGTGTCCCTCATATAGACTATATTATTTAGTATTTACCCTTTTCCCTTTTCCCTTTTACTCCTTATTAGAGAAAGGGAAAAGAAGAGGATATGCCACACCCGCATTTGTTATTTTCGTCAGAATGTCAAGATGTCTTAGGAAAAAAAGTTCAGTATATTCTAAATATATTTCATAAATATTCAAATACATATTTATTATTTAGTTTAAGAAAAACCTCTTAGTAAAACTTAATTTTAAAACGTAATTTTCGTCCTAAAAAATCAATATAATCAACATTATTTCATTATATAAGCGTACAAAATACATTTTGTAAAAATTGTTGGTCATTAAAATACAATGATAAAACGAAAAATAATATTTACTTAGAATAAAAATACGAATAAAAAGTATTTTTAAAGTATTTAAAATGAATTTGTCAAATTGAAATCGAATTCCTACTTGACAAGACTGGATGCTAAACGTGTATAACGTACTAACCACTAAAGTGTAAGTACCTATGCAGTATACAACGTATAATAATAATGTGTAAATTGTGAGGTTACAAACCACTGGGTATTATTGATTTTATATTATATAACTTTTTAGTTTTTATACATTCGTAATATTATAATAAAGTGCATCTACTACAGTAATGTTTGACTCAATAATCTATTTATCTATAATATATGAAATTTAGTATGTAATATAGTATATACTAATATGCAGTATTGCAGTATGTATAATGTTTATAGTATATCGTATATGTTATAATATGATTATTATGAGTATCTATTGATTATCATAAACATTGTTTGTTTTTTAGTCTTTGTATAGGTTATAGTGTTATTAATAAATAAGTTAATTGTTTAATGTATGTTTAGTATATTGGTATTTAGTACTATTTACCGAGGTATTTACTTATTAAAATCAATTGATCACATTACAATCATTTATGTCTGAGTAGGAAATAGGAATAATAGGATTAACATCAACAATAGGAACAATAAGGAACATAGAGAATATAATAATCTTAAGCTTATAATTTGTATACATTTATATATACTACCTATTTTTATTTATATATCCGAAGTTAAATTTATATTTATGGCCCCAATGGGCCACTGGCCGCTGGGTAGTGAGCGCATCGATTTATCTGTTCTTAGTCCTATTATATATTTATATTTATATATAGGTACGATTGTACCACGAATGTACAATTGTCTACAATTTAGCTAATGTAATAACTAATATTATTATTTAGCCATTAATTAATAAAATACATATTATTTTGTATATAAATGTATAATATATAAATAATACCTCCTAATCACCTAAATAATATAAATATTATTTTCGTAAATAGGTTAAGTCAATATAATAGGGCTTAAACAATTATTTAAATATGTTAAATTGTATTTAATCCCATATTTTATTCAGTTTTTTTTAAAAAATAATATACGTTGAATTTAATTTAGAAAGTTAACAATTTTCGTCTACAGATTAATTGATGTTAAATAATATTTAAGAAAAGATATCCATGACATTTTATGGAATAAATAGTAGATAAGTCAGTTGTTATAAAAAAAAATGGTAGATAATAGTTAAATGTCATGAATACTTTTTTTTACAGAATCATTGTACAGAATCATTGTTAAACGTTTCGTTTTATCCGTTATCGGTTCAGTAATTATGAAGGTTTTTTTTTACTCAACTGAATGATATACATTAGTGTCAAAATAAAAATAGGCTTTTAGACAATTTGTTACACTGATTATTAATGATAAAACATAATCTACTTATCTACCGTGGATGTTGATAGGTAGCATTGTTTAAAAACTATATCGGTTTATGTTTTATAACCTCAAACATTCATTCAAATATACAATCCCGCTGGCTGCTATAATTGCTACCTATTACCTTTAGGTAGGTATTGAAAATCTAACTCGTTGCTAATTTTCGTCGTTTCAATCTGACCTTCTTTCCTTGACCTATTGTTTGGTTTAAATATCTTCCCAACACATTTAATTGGAAATTATAAATTTAATTTTTTTAAATAATTAAGTTATTTTTATAATGTTAATAAAAATGAACAGATGGCACCTAAAGTCCGCGCAACAAAAACTGGCCGGTGACCGGCGCGACTCTAGCGGCCATTTCTGGACGAGCAGGCGGTTATTGGGTGGGTGGGGGACAGGCGGAGTCAGGGGGTCATCGGCCAGTTTTTTTTGCGCAGACCATTTAATTATATGATATTATTGTAAATAAAGTAATTTATATTAAACCTATTTACTTGAACCTTGTTTTAAATTTTAAATCTTTAGCTATAAAAGTTTAATATTTTATAAATTTTTAACTACAAAATAATTATTAAATTTTCAATTTAGTAAAAAATCGAACTTAAAATACTTACAAAAAAAATTGTGATTATATATTTTAAATATATGAATTTCAAACTCTCATAGAAATATTATTTGACTTTCATGTAGACATTTTTTTTTTTAAAATGTAGACAAACTTATGAGTAATCTTGTATTACATTTTCTAATCTTAGATTTAAAAAGAAAATTTTCATGAATTTCTAACTCAAAATAATTTGCAAATTTTCGTCATTTTTACGTATTTTGTCAATATTTGAACTTAAGATGCTTATTGAAAAAAAATTGTGACTGGATTTTTAATTGTTTTCATTTGCCTTTGAAACAATATACTAGGAGCCTTCTTTTAAAATGTCAAGCTTTTTTAGCCAACAATAATAACATTTTATTGATATTTATAGAAAAAAAATAGAAACTGAAAATGTTCGTAAACAGCTTAAAATAAGTCAAAATATTTGGAAAATGTTATGGTGTATAGAAAATGCTAATATAAACATTCAGTCAACATTTCATGTACCTACGGTCATTTGTTTTAGAGTTGCACTAAAAGCCGATTTTGCGTAAAAATTCCCGTTTTTCCTTAATTTTTCTTTTGTTTTTCACGTTGCTTTTGAAAACTACTGGGAAATTTTTACTTTTGACCACCAAAGTACCAATTAGATTCACTTCCTATCAGAAAAGATATTGCTGAAGATTATCCAAGCATTTTTACTGTCCTTAAAGGTGATGACAGACACAAAAATAAAAAAAAAACACATCATTATAAAATCAATAAATTTATCGCTCTGCTCAGAATCTAAAATTGGAAACTGAAAATGTCCGTAAACAGTTCAAAACAAGTCAAAATATTTTGAAAATTTTATCAAGTATAGGAATTGATAAAATAAACATATGATATAAATCTCAAGTGTCAAAATATTTTGAATATTTTATTGTACATAGCAAATGCTAATATAAATCTTCAGTGAAAATGTCATGTATCTGCGGTCATTTGTTTTAGAGTTATGCCAAAAATCAAAATCTATTTTGTTTAACAATAAATTCCCCTTTTTCCTTAATTTTATATTGTTTTTCCCGACGCTTTTGAAAGTTATTGGGAAGCAGTTTTACTACACCAAACCGTGATGACAGACACAAAAAAAAATCACATCATTGTAAAATTAATACATTCATCGCTCCGCTCAGAATCTAAAAAATTCAAAGATTTAAGGTAGGTGTGATCACAGAATATAATAATGATTGAAATAAAAGCCACAATCCGTTGTTATCATAAATATCGTCGTTATATCATTACTCATTATATTGATTAAATCTAACACAAAAATACTAAATAACAATACAAGTAAGTGTAAAAAATAATTGTATTGTTATCACGGACCAAGATATACTATAGTATTTATTATTCTATTCTGTGGTATATCTTGTTGGTCCGTGATTGTTATGTTGTTGCCCTGTGAATTATATTTGATAATAACACAGAATAGAATAATATAATAATAATAAATATTCAGAATATTTTTTTTTTTTATAGCTGGTTACTGAATAGTGAATATCTCGAAGTTCATATTGTTGATAATAATAAAAATAATAAATTCCTTAAATTTATGTACCTTGGTCCTTGACACCTTGTCCCATTGCACGGCTATAGATAGTATGGTTGCCCATCGACGTATGATTCTCATACTTGAAAAGTGTCTACCGAAATGAATCTCTATAATCAGTATTAAAGTTAAATTAAACAGCTGGAAACTTAAGCACTAGCGCTTATATGTCATAGTGGCTATCACGGAACTACAATTTACATTTGAAAGGTAATTGCATTTAGAATCACTACAACAAATAAGCGCTAGAGCGTAAATTTCCAGCTATTTAATACTGATAATGGAGATTTATTTCGGTAGACACTTCTAGATTCGATGGGCAACCATACTATCTTTAATCGTGCCCCTTTGGTACATATCATGATAAAATAAAATAATTACTTTATAATGGTACCTACATGTATAACTAAAAAGATCATTTATTATCTATGGCTTGGTATCTGGTTCCAAATTGACTTAAATATGATAGTAGTGATGTTCAGTATTTTTATAATTTTAAATTTTAATATTGGTTGAAACTTGAAATCTTTTACGTTTAATTATATTCCCATTTCCTATATGTTTTTAACGATCAGTATGACGGCTAAAACTAAAATGTATTGGCTTATTATTCTTTTGTGGAATCAATATCACAGAATAAATTATTAACATTAGCACTACCGATGATGCCGATCAATCGTGTTATACCGAATATTAAAACACGTTTAGCTGTCTTTGATTAATTTTGGTAGGTACCTATAACTATACGAAGTAACGTGCACACAATACATTTTATGTGACTTGGCCAGTGTTTGGAAGGAACGAGTTCCAAAAGGAACGGATTCCTGGAACGAATTCCTTTTTATAAAAAAAGAACGAGAAAATGAACTAGTTCTTTTTTTTAAGGAAAAATAACAAAATTGTTCGTTCCTTTCTAGTTCCAATAATTTACACAAATAATAGGTATGTAAAAATTGAAATTAAGATATATTTTTTTAATGTGTAGGTATAATGTATATTCCTAATTAGTGATTGTTATTGAGTATCGATGTAGAGACAATCGACATACGTTAGCCAAAAATTTAATTTTGAAGAAAATCTCAAAATATATAATAATATATTGCATAAACGTATAAAATATATACCTACTTGTAGTTATATATTATAAATAAAAATTAAATAAGTATGCGCATAATACGAAAAAAAAACATTAATGATTAAATAAGAATTTTTATTTTATTTGGAACTAAAAAAGGTACTTGTTCACGTTTTAAAGGAACAACAAAGGAACGAATTCTTTTTTTTTTTTAAGGAACATGGAACAGAACGAATTCCTTTTTATAAGGAACTTGCCAAACACTGGACTTGGCGCGCCGCGTTGGCTGGTAGCGGAACGCCCGCCGCTACTAGCTCCCGGATGGGTGACGACCCGGGTTCGTAGTAGTAAAAAGTAAAAACCTTGTCACACATATACCGCGTGTTAGCTTACCTACCGTAACAACACCTTACGGCTTACCATTCTAACCTTACCAATCATAGTTCATAATCCCCTACAACAGCTAATGGCCATTGTCGCCGGGCTTAAGTTCAATAAAAAAATAAATAAACAAATAAATATATTTAATATAATGTAATTATATAAATATATATATATAGGTATACATAATACGTGCATAAGTATTTACTGCCTATGACCGTAGTCCGTAGGTATGCGAGACGCAAGTGGAAAAGAGACGAGTAGGTACCTACGCGACAACCATAATAGTTTAAATAACATGTCCAATGTCCATGCACGTTTAAATTATATTTCCTTAATGCATTATTCATGTAATAAAAAAAAACTTGCTAAATAACCGTCACTGTAGTAACATAAGCGTTGTGTTTTTATTTTTTTTGTACAACCATGTAACTACGCCCTATTATTAATGATTGCTACCAAACATATTATGTTGTACCTACCCATGAGCCATGGCTGGCTGGTAGTCGATAGCTATATAAATAGCATAAAAACATATTATTGTACACAACATATCCGTAGAAAAAAATGCACAACAATGAACGATTAAAAATATTAAGTGATATAATAATATTATGCTCCTAGAACTATTATATTATTGTAAAAACAATGGTTCTATATTATATACAGCTATTGATTTTTTAAATTCAAATAAATGCGTTTATGAAGAGAAAGTTATTAAAAATCAAATTGTATGAACGTGTAGGTAGTTGAATTCATTATTCATAAAACATATCAGTCATAAAAATTATTCGACACATAATATAATATCATATAGGTATTATCATAAAATTAATAAAATTATTTTAGGAAAATGTTGAATTATTGTTATTATAAAGTAGGTACCAACAATATATGCTTACACGAATTACCTACATTAATAAATTAATCACATCGATTTATTTTGTTGAGTATGTTAAATTGTGTATATAAATAATATATAGGTACTTATTTTAATATGGATTTAAAATCCATATCACAATAATAGATTTATAATTATAAAAAGCAATATGATACATTTTTTTTTAAACTAATATTTTAAATATAGGTATTGCTTAATAATACAATAATACTATTTTACTATTTTTGTTAGGTAGGTACTTGATTTAAACAGCGATTTTTTAATTTATAAATTATCACTAATATAAATATTTCAAGAGGTATTGGCGTATTGCGAATTGCGATTTATCTATAAAAATAAATAATTTATTATGTCGGTACCTGTACCTACCTATTATAGATAAAGACATAAAGTAATAATTAAAATTAATTGACTTATTTATTAACATTAAAAAAACTATTCAGATTCCAGACATGATAATATATTATACTTATTATTTATAAAGTGCGTCGTTTGCATTTTTATGAATAATACATTATATTTACTTAAATACTTTTTGTTGATAACGAACTATTAATTTATTCTCTGATAAAACTTAAATATAAATATTATAAAATAAATAAAGTTTGTATTTGTATTTTGTATGTATATAAAGGATGCTCAAACTTTCGTGGTGTATAACTGTATAATTAATAACTATAGCCAGTAAAGTAGGTATGGAAATAGTAAAATGATACCGGGCTTCATAGATCTGATATTTCTGAGGAAATTGTACATTAACTATTGAAATAACTCTAACGTTTCACACTTGTTTATTATTTAAAATAATTAAAAAAAAATACACATACTCTAGATTAGATTATACAATTTATTTATACTATAATATTTCAATACATTCTAGATGCGTTTATCTACCTAAAAAATACACATATTATTCAGTGATCGGAGGGATTCGGGTTTGCCCTTTCAGAAAAATGTAATGTTATGAAGATGGAGGGAGTTGTCTTTGGTTTTGTAAATAAACCTATTTTTTTAAATAATGTCAGTCCCCCTCTATAAAATAAAGTCAACTTATATAAGAATATATTCTTATATATATATATCCCTATACATTAAATACAATATTTAATTTCTTTATAGTTTATAATATTATATGTGTCCAAAATTGAGCATGTTTTAAAATAATTTGAATTTAAAAATTCAAGTTCAAAATATGGACTATGGATTTAAAAAATCCTTAAATGAATATTTGATTTAAGAGTTTTTAAAATCTCATATTTATAAAATTTAAACAAATAAATGTTTGAAGGATTCTGCTTATCTTCTATATATGAGTCGTTTTTATACTTATCTACTAAGTCTTAAATAGTATAAGATACAACATTAATTATTAATTATAATATTATACAACTAACATATAAATTCATATTTACATATTCATATAATTTAAATAAAAACGCTTTTACAGTTCAGGCGATGTTGATTTTCTTTTTACATATCTTGCAAAATAATCTGGTCTCCAGCATTTGCAACTTCCAGGAATCAAAAACCAGTCATAGTAAAGTCTCACCTAAAAAAATCATTTTTGTTTATTTCCAATATAATATTATTTTGTTTGTTAGTTAAAAATATGTTTTTGTACCTACATAATATAAAGGTTCCTCGAATAAATTTTTAAAAAAATATTATTTACCAAACCTTGGTAATTTTTTTTTAGTTTTATGATCATATTTAAGCAACTACCCAAATTAAAATGATACATATTTAAATTAAAACCAGCTGATTGTAAAAATAAAATAAAATTTTCAAAGATTTTGTATAGTTTATCAAAAAATACTTGCTTGAAAACATCCGAGTTCGTCAATACCGTCACAATGTGGCTTTTTCTTCGATGTCGAAGTAGATGATTGGGAGGGCAAAGGGTCAGGAGCACCTTGAGTAGCACGTTTATGTAAATATTGCTGGTAGTTTTGAAAGTCTTGTACTGAAGGTGGATCATCGCCTTGTGCCTGTGTTCTGTACATACCTTGTTGTTGTGGTGGTACTGGCAATCTTCGATTGTTAGAAGCAGATGGTAAATACGTGTCTGGATAGTAAACCTCTGCAACCAACAGGCTTACCCATCTCGGTGATGACAGACATCCTCCCTCTATGTAATGACATTTAGTTTGACTAAGAAGGAACCACATATTTTATTAATGAACATATTATATATAATATTATTTATAGTATATCTATAGAATTTTTCAAAAATAAGGGTACTTTAACACAATGATTTCATTTTTAAACTTCTTATTTTTCAGAAATACCTATTTATATAGTATTATTTACGTTGAAAAATGTACGTACGTGCACTTAGTCACCTCTACGGTTTGGGTAAAATATCCTTCATACGGAATTTGCACCACATATCGCCACATACCCTGGTAGTTCCGTGCAAATACTGGTGTAGCATATTCTACTTTGGCCGGACAGGGAGTGGGTGGCCCATCCATAACACTACCGGCAGCATGAGCCGGGTCACGTGTTCTATATTCTAATTGTTCAGTTCGTCGTTGAGCCATAAGTCCGGACAGTGCTTGTCCTTGTATTACTTTATAGAGCATGCAAAATCTGAAGTAAAAAATAACATGACAATTGACAATTGTAAACATTTTTAAAAGAACAGACGGTCAAATAATTTTGCTTTTAATGCAATTAGAAATTTCCTCTTATATTTAAAATATATAAATTAAGGTCAGTGTTCACAATAACAATTGTCTTATAACTCGCTAAGTTACCAACCTAGTTAAACACATATCAAAAGAATAACTCAATAAGTTATAACTATAGCTATTATAATTTATGGAAAAAATACCTTTTATAATTTAACTAGAGTTAAGTTAAAAATTTAACTTTTACCTTTTATTCTCATTTATTATTTATTTGAAAATAAATTGTTTATTTTATTTTCAACAATAGTACAAACGTAACACTCCAGTGCAGTCATACTAAATTCTCATTTCGGGTTTTCAACATTAAACCAGATGGAACTATCCGAACTAGGACACGCTATACGACATTAATAACGTCTATATTATAATATTATTATAATATGACGTAATCCATAGCACTATTTTGATTCATCGAACTAAAAACTTCAATAAATTACTACCTATAATTTCATCTTACTGAACTAGATAATAGTACTAAATTATACATAATGCATATGTAAAAATAAATAATAATAAGATATATATGTACCTATATAATAATAAGACTAAATATATTATTTTAATTTTTCATCTTATATAGTAAATAGACAATAGACAATAGTTTTTATATAATTTTTTTATAAGTTAGGTATATTAATAAAGATTTAATTTTTTGTATGGTGATTAATGATTATGACATACATTTAATTATAGGTTCACGGAACTATCATTATAATAAATACATACCTATTATATCTACTTATTCCAATGTCATTTAATTTTTCATGAGCTAAACCTAATCCAAGTTAAATAACCTAGTTGAAGTATTTATTTCTTTGTATTTAATTGTATTAATAGATTTGTTTCAATTTTATTATTGTACTCTATACCTACCTAATGTTTTAATAATATTTTTTTTTGCTCATTGCATTTGTCATTGTTGTTATTAACATTTTCGTATAAATGATACATTCGTTACTTGTAATTATTATTTTTATTTATAATTTATAGGTAGGTACATCATAATTTGTCAATGTTTTCATTAAAAAAATATATATTTTTTTATCGTGATCAGTGATCACATATTGACAGTAATATTAAATTTATAACCACACTAATTTTAATACAAATACTATTTTAATGTAACTTACACTCCGCCGCTGGTGTCACAAAATTTTCTTGAATGTCTAGTACTATTTTGAGAATTTATAGGAACATCTTCGTCGTCGTCCATGTTTACATCATCAAGAGAATCTGTATTGGTGTACTTTGCTCTTCGCCGAAAAGGTTTTCCTCTAAACAAATTAAGAATAGGCACATATTATAAATTAATGTGTCTATAGGTAGTTATTTACTTATTATCATCTCTTTTTTTTTATTATGAAACAAACTTTCGGCGGCGTGGCCATTAGGATATCTTATATGATTATTGTACATAGGCTTACTGTAAGTATTTTTGGGTCGTACTACTTTGGTAATACGATTCAGGTGGCACATATTTGGCTACTTTTGGTATAGTTTCATCCGCTTTGAGTATTGGCAATGTCCTGCTGAAGAATTCTAATGTTTTATTCTTCACTAACTCACTAAAAAGATTGTATCATTATATTCTACATAATATACGTACGTTAAAACTTGAAAATGATGAATGCGGTAATTCGCAGAAATAAAATTAAAATATTCAATTGTCATAACACTCACAACGGGTATGGTGATCCTAAAACGTTTTGTTTCATTGGGTTCACTGGCAAAAACCCTTTATTGAGATCTCCGCATAGATTATTCAATGTTTTTGCTGATGGATTCTTGTTGACCCCTATAATATATGAATAGTGTCATTTCATGTTTTATTTTATATTGTTATTTGGTACACTATTTACTACAATGGTTAAATATATATACAGTATAGAAGCACAATTATTTTTACGAAATGCGTGACTACAACATAGCCACATAGGGTATAGGTAATCGTGCGAAATGTATAGTTCGTACTTCGTGCTACAGGTACCTACAGCCAAAATTATATTATAAATAATTACAATAATAAGTGTATAATTTTTACCTGGACACAATTTGTTAGATTTGAAATAAGGCGGAGAACGGACTTTAGGTGGTTCCATTCTGGGAGCTTCGATAAAAGCATAATAACCTTCGGGAGGTTCTTGCCCAGAATCAACCGTAGACGAATCTGTTGATGAAAATGTTTGTGATTGATGTACAACAGCTATGTTTCTCGGAATGAGAAAAATAGCAATGCAAATGAACTAAAATTAATAAGAATAAACATAATATTGTGAATCAAAATGATTAGGTATAAATCAACAACAATGTAGAACACCTATATAATAATTAATAACTAATTATGCTTTATGAATACATCCAAAATGTAACAAATATTTTCCAGTAAATAGGTTCAAACGAAAGATTTTATTATATATATAAATATTAAATATGTACATAGTATATATTTATATTTTATATTTATATATATATATAATTATAGTTGGTAGGAATAATAGTATAATACCTATATTATAGTGAAATATGTTACATATATTTCATATAATTTCTCGTTACTTTCTCGATAATTCGTAAAATAACCTCTTCAAATTAGTAATCAATTTCCAATACAGAGATTAGCGAAGAGCTGTATGAATGTGTTTAGTATTTTACAAAACAACCAATAAAAACACCACACAAGCTTAGTTTTAAAATCAATAAATTTATTGATCTACTCATAATTTAAGTATAGAACGGATGATCCGCAGATACTCTTCTATAGAGTGCTTAAAAATTGAGTACTTTATCGGCACTATACAAAACTACATACCTACATATTAACTATTCGTAGGTTATAGGTACCCACTTAAAATCAATTTTACCAATAGTTTATAGGTACTTACACTATTTCGAAAACTTAAAGATTCTATTGGCTATATCGTCTATATCTAATACCTTTATTCCGTACTATTGTGCAAACGAATATGTTATAATGGTGGCCTATTTTATAAATGATCATGTAAATATTGAAAATGGACATTTCACATAATTTACGTATCAATCATTATATTGGCTATATATTATGATTGAGCGTGATGTATTGACTTAGGTATCAAATATCTGCACAAAAAAGTATTATTTTTTTGTAATATTATTATTGAGTGTGTCGGATTCAACAGTCATTTGACATTGAAATGTATGGGCATACCTATCAGCTTCTATAACGGCTTTATATGTACGATATATCAACAAAAAAGTACATTGGTCATCGTTGGTCAGGCATATTGATGTCTATTTGCAAGGTATATAGTTCCATTGTTCGTAAGCAATTTAATCTGGAAACCTACTTTTCCTTTTTTTATTAAATAGAAAACAAATAAATTTAGTGAAAAAATATGGAAAGAAAATTGTTTTTTAAGCACCAAACCTATACCAATAAGCTGAGAAGTAATAATGTTATTTTAAATAAGGAAAAAATTAGATTCAGTAGTGCACTACTTGGCATAATTAAATCTTCTACTGAGTATTATACCATGACGACGTGACCACGAGGAACACAAGACTGGGTCAAAAAGAAGACGGTACCGTTAGTAATAAGTTTTGCGTTTGCTACTTTTTTAAATAACTAAATAAAATTAATAAAATTGAATGATACACGAGTTAATTTATTTTGTAAGATAAATTAGTTTATACAATATAAATAAAGGCATTTATTTAAATCTTAAACTATAAAATATAAAGGTTACCTATATGTCTATATGCGGATATTGACTACTTTAATACTACAAATTATAGCAATATTAAAAAAAGAGTTACCATCATAATGATAATATCATAATAGTTACCTTATCGTCTTAAAATGTTGATTTAAGATCAATATCAGCTAGTTATAAATAAATATAATTTTTTAAAAAATTCAAATAACACGTTCAGTCTACTTCAGAAGTTATTCTGAAGTCAAAATGAGTATAACACTTATTAATTTTTATACCTATACCTACTTTAATATTTTTTAAATAATCTGATGCTTAAATATTGTCTTAGCATTTGTAGGTACCTATATAGTACATATGCAGTTGCATTTTATTCAATAACTTATAGTTCTATTTTACATTTTAATTTTGTATGCTTTTAATTTATAAGAATAATGTATTTAGACATTGATCACTAAAATAGCGTTTGCCCTGTCCAAAGGAAGAATAATCAAATAAACCGTGACGAATTCGCGTAACAATCTCCATTAATCCGTGGAACGATATAGTTTATCCATGGTAGATCAGGTGTATTTGCAAACATTAGAGTATTAGACCATTTAATTGAATTCATTTTGTAACTTTAAATTAACAAAAGATCTTATAAAACTCTATTTATCATTGTAAATGACCATCTGTATAGCATTACCTACGCATCATGTTACTATAGGTATCTAATAAAAAATTACGAATTATTTGCTTCGTATATAGATTATAGGTAGATACTTACTATACATTTTTTTTAAATATTCTATTATGTTTTAATCCATACAAATATTTAATTTATTTATAAACGTTGAGTTGAGGGTTAGATAACTTATTTGGTATCATTTTACCGATTTCAACTAAAATCGTAAAAATCTTAGTTACCACATTATGGTGTATTATATATAGTATATAACTCATAATATTTTTATAGTCAATGTACTGATGTACTGTTAATTCTATATTTGTATTTTATTTTATTGTAACTGTTGAGTTATCATAGTTGTATAGTGTATACTAGTTGCTTAAAAAAATATTAACGCGACCCATAAAATATATCAAACTATTATCTATATAGTCATAGATTTGTATTAATTTTATTAAAACACGCTTTCAACTATTTTGTGAGCTTTGTATTTTATTTTATTTTTGTATTCAAATGTTATCTAATTATTATAATTTTATAACCTGGTAGGTATACAGGAGATATTTTAAATGGAACCGGTAGTTTCCAAACAATAAATTACAAATAATACCTACACTCGGAATTGTGAATATTATGTTGCATATTTACTTGTAGGTACCTACATAATATATTGTATACTGTACGAATTACGATTACGACTGTTATACAAAATTAGGTGGACTAGATTAAGGTATATTATTTGAACAATTGAAAATAAAAGTACAATTTATATTATTAGTTATAGATATCTGATATAGAAGGAAATTGTATTAATGAATTTCATAAATATATCGTATTAAACACTAATATGTAATATTGTAATGTAAAACAAACAATTATTTTTTTAAATATTAATACAGAAAATGAATTTATCTAAAATCTTGAATAAATAGGTAGTATTCATTGACAAAATGTTTTCTTTTCACAAAAAAAAATGGTTTTGACTTAAAATAAAAGATGTTTAGTATATGTCTGTGACCTATATGTAATGACTAATGACTAATAAGTATTGGTTGTAGGTATATTTAATATGCTTTATAATATTTTATGCATTTAATATATGCTATCAAAACTATATTTTATTTGCAATCAATTTATTCAAAGTTGAATCGTTACTTTATTATTATATTTACGTTTTGATTTTTGATATTTATTATTTATAAGCATTGAAAATAAATACGCGTGTTGACACATATACAAAACTAATGTTTAATGTTTATAATTAATGTTCTACAATGGTAGTGACTAGTGAGTATAGTTTTAAAAACGAATAATATTAATAAATATTATAAATATTATTATTATAAATATTTTATTATTTTATAATATTATTATTGTGCACAAGCATTTAAGTCTCGTAATGTAGATTTACCAACAGAGTTTAATTAAAATTTAAAACAATCAGAATAATAATAATAAACAATAGCAATAACAAAAGATTATTATGATTAAAATTAAAACTCATAAAAACACAAACTAATCAAAATTATACTAAATAAATGAACATTTAAAGAAGGAAAAAAATTAAAAATATAAGTTAAATTTTTTAAAAAAATAAGTAAAAACCTTCCATCATAATCACATATAATAATATAATGTAATGTTATTGTTAGATATACCTAATTGAATATTATAGGTAGGTACGTTATTTTTCTCATTTGGTTTTTAACTAATTATTTAGTACTTAATATAATCTTAACGTAAAATTATAAATTATAATAATATCGTAAGTATAATAGTAAATATTTACCGAAATTCTTGATAGTTTTGAAATCATAACGTCTTGATTTTAATGTATAGCACATTGACCTGATGACACATTCGAGTCCGGCACTCTACTGACCCAGACTGAGCCCCACCGAACTTGACTCGTGAATCGTGGATCCTGCCTTCCTAACTACAGCTATCCTATTCACTAAAGAGTAGGTATACCTACTACGCACTGCCAACTAAGCGCGTTCACATCGTGACGTAAAAAATACGAATTAAACATATTGCAATCACAACACATCACTACTTTACCAATAATATAAAAAAATTGTATACCTACATTTATTTAGACATAAGCATTGGTATACTAATCATCATGTTTGTGTAGTTCTATAGTTCAAAACGTGTACGACCTATATGTATTCCGAATATAGTAGGTACCTTTTAAAGTTTTATAGCCTACCTACTCTCAATATTGTCTAAAAAGTTAAGACTATAAGGTTGACAAGAATATTCGTAAGCAAAATAAAAATAATTTTTGATTCACAATAAGAATATTTATTGTGTACCTATATTGATTAAACAAATACATATCTATAATATAAATTCGTTCTGGGCAGAGTTATTGAGTGTTTGAATTCAAGATTAATTATTATAGGGTGAAATAGTAAACAATTTATAAAAAGTACAATGTCGTCATTTCCAAACATAACTATAGCTTAAAATTCTGTATGATATGTACGAGAATCAAAATGTGTACCTGTCGTAAAATGAAAAAAATTAAATATTTTAATAATTATTGTTTGTTTGCAAAATAATAATAAATAAATAAATAACGCAGGTAATATGCACAAGGCTCTTAATACAATTTCAAAATATATGGATAGGTAAGTAAAAAAAAAGTATTGCTTAAATCATTAATAAAATATAATTTTTAAAGGGGTTTGCTTAAAAGGTCAAAAGGTTCTTTTTGAAATAATTAATATTTATTCCTATAGTTAGGTACTATATAAAGTGAGATAGCATGATTAATACAGCTTTTAACTCCATTATTTTTTGTATACCTAATTTGTCACTTATAAGTATATATAATATAGTAAGTATTAGGTATTATCATTTTTAATAATTTAATAATATATCAATATAGTATATACTTTATTATTATTAGAGTACCTATATTGTCCTGTTAACTGTTTCATATAGGTACCTATATAAATAGATAGTATACAATATACATGTATGGCCGTATGGGTAATTCATTAACAATACCTATATTACCTTTACTTATACGTGTGTTATTATTCATAATATTTAATGTTTAAGTATTATAATTTATAATAAACCTATAATCTAAATAATTAATTAGTAACTAATTAATAAGGTGTGATATGTAATATTTAGGTAGGTACATTTATAGCCTATATAGGTGTACAATAAATTAATACCTACAGTAATACTAAAACCCATAACATGGTTATATATGTATATTGTGTAATGTATATTTGTACCTAAATACATTGTTAAATTAGTTTAGAATTCAAAATGGGGTATCTATTTTTAATAGTATTTATGCAAAACTAATAGTACACATTTATACTTAGTTTAATCATTTTTCTAACGAGAAAGTATAACTAATTTTTTTAAACAAAGCATCAATTTCTCACATAATAGACGTATAATTAAGTTTTAATAATTCTATATAGGTATAACACTTATTTAGCGACGAAAAGAAATGTATACAAATTACCTACAAATAGTTATATTTATATTTTCAATTTAGAACAAGAAAATTATTTTACCCATTTAATTATTAAATACACCAATAATATATTAATATATACATCGTACAATTTATATTATTATCTTTTCATGTTATACAATTTATACGCTTCTTTTGTATAATTGTATTAAATAACTAATAAATTATGGTTAGTATTTTCTAAATAATTGGTAATAAAAAAAGTTTCTTTTTAAATTTAGCTGTACAATAGGAACTAATATAGTAGTAAACATAATCATTCAATTTTGCCTTTAAATGTAATTTCGTTACGTATTTAATTATATATTACACTCGACATTCCTGCATACTGACCCAGATAGGATGTAGGAAGTATCGAGAATGGTTGAGGTAATGACCCGATTTTCTTCCTTAACCACTACAACTTTTTTAGTTCATATAGTAGGTACGCACGTCGAGGCTAACAGATGTCATATTGTTTTTTTTTTTTTTTTTAATACAACAATACCTGTAGACTTCTGTATTAGAAACATAATCTGTTTAGGATCCAGTTAAATCATTAATACTCACACTAGGATTAAAAATTCTTAATTCTTCATAGTACCTAATTGTATAATGTATATCTGAAGGTATTACAAAATATAATTTCAAGATAAGTATTATTTAAAAAAATAAATATTTTCATGTTAACGCAAACCATTAATTAAATCAAATAACATTATTTTCATCCAAATATTGAATAGGTACATAATATACTTACTCATCAGTCATGACCCATATGGCCATATATTATAGTCTATAGAATATATTTATATATAGATTATAGGTAGGTATCTACTAATTACTGATACATTAATTAATATTAAAAAAGGGTCTAGCCTGTACATTCTAATAAATAAAAATAAAAAAAATAAAATTATAGTAATACTAAGCATAGGTACTTACTGTATATAAAGTAATATAGATTATAGATATATTACAATAATATAATTATTTAAAACGATTTAATAATATAATATTATTTTTAGCCGTATAAATATATCTATACCTAGACTAGGCGATAGATATACTGGTAGACGGTAGTTAGATACACTGGTACCTATATAATGTCAAAACCCATAGGGATATTATAGTATACATAGGCGACAAGCACATAACTATAGCCTATAATATTTAAGATTTAATCTATTCTATATGATAGAACCTACTAATAATTATATTTTTCTTTTTAGTTGACATAAAAAATCTTAAAGTATAAGTTGAAATAGCAAATTTGAAAATTCAATCGATTGTTATAGGTAGTATATTAAACAATGGTTTATCTAAAATTAATTTTTTTTTTTCAGTTAGTGTTTTATATACTTTTATTACATATTAATATATTAAGTACACGTAATACGTGAATGGCATGATTAATCAATTGGTTCGATAATAAATTATAACACAATTGGTGTGTATGTTATAGTTGTATAATGTATATACATAATACAAAATGATACCTACTAGTTAAACGTATATGACAAAAATCATGAATTATAGGAATTATGGTCTATGCATGATAATAGATTGACTCATGTCAATAAATTATGAATAGATTTTTTTTTGATTAGAACAAGTTATTTTATTTGTCAGGTCATTCTGTTATACCTTCAACCTTGTATTATAGTATATTAAATAAAAATGTTATATTTTGTAAGAATGTTGAGTGCCTGCAGGCAGCTAGCAGGTGGCCAGGTGGGTTAGTTCTTGGTAATATTATTTACTATTTAGTAGGCTATATAGGTACACTTTGTTATTTCATTTTTAATTAATAAAAAAAAGTAAGAATAGGTATATGCGATTTTATTATAATAAAATAATTATTGAACATAATATTATATTATTATAGTATTAACTATTAACCATTAATGTAAAATAAACTTATTTTAAACTTTAACTAGGCCTTAACAGGGCAATTAACGAAAGCATAATATGCTCATTGCTCATACTCATTTTATAAGAAATTCATAAAGCATTTATGTGTTTTTTAATCCGTGTTGGTAAGTACACGTAATACGTTTTATAGTTGAGAATGATTAGAACTTTAACTTTAAGGGTGGTTTCTGGTAGCAAGTTGGTATCTACAATCTACTATCTACCATCTGTCTCCGGCTGACTACCTAGGTAGATACCTACTTTTGGGTAAATCCAAAAAAATTTAATGAAACAACGAGAATTCTTACACTACACCAGTTATTGACAAAATTAAACATTTTAATAGCTCAGAAACCACTTGTTGAAATTTCGATTTAGATAGATCAACATTTTCAAAAAAAATCATTTACTTAATAAGTTACAGTAAAAAAGATCGGTCTCATTTGAAAAAAATATGTTTTTATTGCCACAGGACACTCCTTAAATGGTATACAAATTCTAAATAATTTAAAATATGCTCCTCAAGTACCTATATACGTACCTACTCAAAAATTTTAAAAATCAAAATTTAAATTATTTATTTATGAAGAAAGAAATTCAAGTGAGTTATATGTTCGGTAAATCACCTTGCATAAATTATAGTATATAGGCTTATATAAAAATAAATAATATAAAATCATAAAACTTCTATTATTTTAATAAATATGACGTGTGAATTTCCGAATAAAATTAGGATCAATTAATCGACAATTTTACGTTCGCTCGAAAATAAATTTTGTAAATCTTCGTGATGCCCATACATAATACATATATTGAAATAGATTTACGGCATTTACCATTTACATAATTACATTATATATTTATATATATAAATGTAGGTACCTAATACAAGTTATCAAATGCATGTGTTTGTGTATTAATATAATAATATGCTGTAGTTCTGTCAGAAAGTAATTGGTTTATTGAAATTAAATTAAAATAACTACTTTCTTTCTTATCGTTTATTTTTAATGATGTAATGGATTATTTATTAAAATATGCTTTTAATTAATATGATCAACATGTAAATATTTTTTTACAAATATTACATCATAAGTGTATTTTAAAACTTTTTTTAATCAGGTAGGTGAGTACTTAAATATTTATCATTGAACAATATAATGTTACTGCTTTACACGTTTAGCTGTATAATACAAATATAATTTTTAAAACAATGGATATGAGTATGACAAGCAAAAAAACAAAAACATCTAACTCTTTGTCTGTTTCATATTAAAAAAATAAACGAATATAAAGTATTATAAACAGATATTTTCAAAAAATAATTTAATATTACATCGTTCAAGTTTCCTATATATTATATTAGTATCATAGGCGTGCGCAGACTTTTTTCGCAGGGTATGCCGGTATTTTTAAACATATTTAGCTCAATACAAAAAATAACTCCCCAAAAACTCTTAATGCGTACAAATAATTTGCCATATAATACGAAAAGATGCATTTCAAAGCATGCATTTTATTTAGTTAATTTATTGGTTTTAGATATTTTAATTTGAAAAGTATGTACCAGTGGCGAATTCTCCAGGCATGCTCAGCATGCACCGCATACTTAACAATAAAGACGTAATTAATAAAAATACAAAAATAATTTTACATCAATAATTTAATATTATGTACTGCGATTTCATTCCAATAAAGTATCAGTATAAAAACTTACAGACATATGATCATATTATAATAATATAATAATGAAAAAAATTGATAATCTAATCAATCGAAATTCTTTTTTTTCGAAGTTGTAGGTAGTAAGAAAATAGCAATAACCGCAGGGGCTTATAAATGTTCTGGTGGCAAAACCCGCAATTCTCATGAAAATGGTGGATTTTGATTTCAATTATATTATCATGAGTTAGCAATCTGTTTTATTATTTCTAGGTACCTGTGATGATTATGAAAATATAATTATGAAATCAAATTAATATTTGACTCCCAATATTTTATTATAAGAAAATAATATAAAAATATTCAAAATATTTAAATTATTGAACTAAAATACGGTAGGTTAATGATTCTAATTTATAATCAAAACATTTACAACTAAAAACTATATGGTTATAATAACCCCGCAGGGTATGCCATGGCATACCCGGCATCCCCCTTGCGCACGCCTATGATTAGTATATAATTATTATGCCAAACATTTATGATTATAGGTATTGTTCAATTTAAGCGATTCTCAAAAGTACAAATAATTTGAACTCAGTTTAAATAAGCCATTAGGTATTGTCGTATAGGTATTTATAATAAAATCGATGCTCAGTTTATACATTAAATTTATAGTACTTTAATCTAGACGTCTATAATTTGGAATTTTCAAACTGCTGTAATTATTGCCACCTTGCCAGTTGCCACTTCGGAGCAAAATACTACCATGTAATATAATATCGTATAATATAGTAGCTGTCAGTGAAATAGTCAGGGGGGGGGGGTGGTTTGGGGTTTAACCATGTTTAACCAGACAAATCTATAAATATTAAAATCACGAACTAAGATATACCTTAGTTCGTGATTAAAATATTATAATCGCCACGGACTAAGATATAGTCTACAATATTAGTCACTGTCTACATAACGGGAAACGAAGTGCACGGGATCAGCGAGCCATAGTAAATAGATATATATAAATGATATAATATCTTAAACCACGGTCTTAGATTAAACCGTGTTATAAACCGTGTTAAAAACACGATTAAAGATATACTGGTTACCCAACGGCCTATGCTTTGCACAGGCAGAAAACGG
>NC_042494.1:109374637-109375804 GCF_005508785.2 Acyrthosiphon pisum | reverse complement strand
GTTCTCTTTTTTGTAACAAATTGAATAAACTTATAAACCAAAAAAAAAAAAAATTTCAATTAGACAATAGTTTACTGTAAGTATATGGGTCTGTTCCTTCACCTGACGTCCATGTATTATTAAAATCTTCTTTATAAAAATGATTTGAACAAACCCGATTTGATTTTTTAAATAATACGCCTAAAGCTACTTCCATTTCTTTTTTTCTTCTTTTATCCTTATTCCTTAGGTATTCCAAATGTTATTTTGGAAATTTCATGTGGTATTTGTATACAACAACTAACAAGTAATTTTGTTGTTTATAGTCTATACTCTATAGACTTATAGTGTCTTAAAGTAGACAAGTACTAATGTGTATATCACGATTAATGATATATGATATATCTTTAATCGTGGTTTTAAATTGTTAATGTATAAAAGTAAGTAGTAATTATAGTGCTAAGGTATTTAGGTATATATAAATACTTAGTTTTCATAATTAAGAAATTTACGTGTTTAAAATAAGTTGAAGAGACCACTAGATAGTGCTACTAGTCAGTACATTTTCAATCGCGCTTTTCGAGCCGTGTTATACAGTCTCGATGTGTAACCAGTATATCTTTAATCGTGGTTAAAAACAATCTTATCTTATCTGGAAACTTTTCTAAAACAGTGTGACCAATCCCCGTTCAATCCCCGATGCTCGAGCCCGGTTTCCCACGACATCCATGAGATTATTGTTTACATCTCACATTGTTGCCAACTACCGCCACTTCACCGCCCGTCAAGTCCCATATTATCTCTTAACTCTTCAGTGTTGTCCTAATGTGCTTAGCGGTGAACATTTTACCGATCTCGCACCTATTTTCCTGGCGCTCTGGCGCTCACAATCTCAGTGGCATCTCACATGTTACTTGTTTTGTGTGTGCCATTTTTGATTGTCGTTGTTTCATGTTTGTCCGTTTACACTACGTTTTCACGTACATAAATGAATTGTTTCGACACGAACGACACGATTTCCAGACATTCTATCAGAAGTACGCGTGCATGAGCTTGCTGTCTTACGAGTTCCGCTTGTTTCAATATCACGTGTACGAGATTACACGAAACGAACGCCACCATCATGTCTAAACGACGTCTGGATATATTGATCCGTACATCACAAAACAAAAGTGAGCATAATTATGG
>NC_042494.1:109363525-109374587 GCF_005508785.2 Acyrthosiphon pisum | reverse complement strand
TATTATAATCGCCACGGACTAAGATATAGTCTACAATATTATGTCACTGTCTACATAACGGGAAACGAAGTGCACGGGATCAGCGAGCCATAGTAAATAGATATATATAAATGATATAATATCTTAAACCACGGTCTTAGATTAAACCGTGTTTTAAACATAGACCTTATACTAATAGACGGAACATCCAGGCGGGATGCGGGTGGGTGGTGCGGTCTACGCTACAGTGATATATATATATTATATACAGTAATATACAGAGTATTGTATCATCTAATGCGCATGTGCAGTGTACGGTGTACTACCTTGATCAGCGCCGTCACGCTTGGACACCGGAACTACTACCACGTACCGTCTATTAGTATAAGGTCTATGGTTTTAAACCGTGTTAAAAACAATCTTATCTTATCTGGAAACTTTTCTAAAACAGTGTGACCAATCCCCGTTCAATCCCCGATGCTCGAGCCCGGTTTCCCACGACATCCATGAGATTATTGTTTACATCTCACATTGTTGCCAACTACCGCCACTTCACCGCCCGTCAAGTCCCATATTATCTCTTAACTCTTCAGTGTTGTCCTAATGTGCTTAGCGGTGAACATTTTACCGATCTCGCACCTATTTTCCTGGCGCTCTGGCGCTCACAATCTCAGTGGCATCTCACATGTTACTTGTTTTGTGTGTGCCATTTTTGATTGTCGTTGTTTCATGTTTGTCCGTTTACACTACGTTTTCACGTACATAAATGAATTGTTTCGACACGAACGACACGATTTCCAGACATTCTATCAGAAGTAGGCGTGCATGAGCTTGCTGTCTTACGAGTTCCGCTTGTTTCAATATCACGTGTACGAAGATTACACGAAACGAACGCCACCATCATGTCTAAACGACGTCTGGATATAATTGATCCGTACATCACCAAAAACAAAAAGTGAGCATAATTATGGTTATCATGTATGAAAGATAATATTATTGTACATTATACAAGTAACATCTTCACTGTACATTGCTGTAATGCTGAAACTTTTTCAAACGCTTTATGTCTCTGATTCAACTAACCCAATCAACTTTGGTATTGACATTTCACAAGCTTTAGTGTTAAACGCACGTTAGGAAGGTAGTCGATAATAGTACTGTGTGACCTTAAAGTTTTTAAAATAATATGTATGCTTCTTCATTGATATATTTAAGTACCTACTTATATTTTGGTTAAAATATCATGTGTGTTCCTGTACTAATAGTATATGTATCTTCCTTTATAGAATTATATAATATCTATCTGTAATCAAACATTTATTTATAAACTAGATCAGCAGTTTAGTACCGAATTGTATTCTAATCCAAATTAATGCTACATTAAAAACAAAAACTTATCAAACAATATCAATTATTAAAATATTATTAATCGACTACATTTATCTACTATACATTGTATGCACTATTAATCCTAATAGATTTGTCACTGTGGTACCTGCTATATTTATGTTAACTATCAATCTTCAAATAACTTCATGTTATTAAATTAATTTTTATTGATATAGATAAAAAAAATATTAAATTAAACTATTTACCGTGTGATGAACAAAAATGTATAAAAGATATCTATCTATCTATTTGAATACTTTATTAATCATGATTTTTATTTTTTCAGGGCTGAAGGAGGAGGACAAGTGTATATGAAACCTAGTTCTTCAACTCAATTACAGACAAATCCTTACACTAATCTACCATTTACTCCTAAGTAAGTTAGCTAGGAAATTTTTGGTTTGAATATTATTTATCTTGTACCATATTAACACTTATATATTACTTTGAACATTTAGGTATTTTGAACTTCATAAGAAACGAATACAATTGCCTGTATTTGAGTACAAAGATGAGTTTATGAGTCTTTTAAAGAATAATCAGTGTATTGTGCTAGTCGGTGAAACAGGTTCAGGAAAAACTACTCAAATACCACAATGGTAAATAAATTGTGTGGATCATCAATTTTGTATTTTCATCCAAAGACATATTTTTTATTAATCTAATCAATATTCAATTTATTAGGTGTGTAGAATATTCTTCAGTATGTGGTCGTAAAGGTGTTGCATGTACTCAACCTCGAAGAGTAGCTGCTATGTCTGTAGCTCAGCGAGTTTCTGAAGAAATGGATGTGTGCCTTGGTTCTGAAGTTGGTTACAGTATACGTTTTGAGGATTGTTCTTCATCCAGAACACTTTTAAAGTAATGACATTTAATCAGCTTATTGAATAATGAATTATAAATTTAAACTTGTAAATATTTGTATAGATACATGACAGATGGTATGTTGCTCCGTGAAGGTATGTCTGATCCCATGTTAGAAACATATCAAGTTATTCTTCTAGACGAAGCTCACGAGAGAACTTTAGCTACAGATATATTAATGGGTGTTCTTAAAGAAGTTATTAAACAGAGAAAGGATCTTAAATTAGTTATTATGTCCGCTACGTTAGATGCTGGAAAATTTCAAGTAAATTAATTTACCTACTATATTAATTTTATTTAAATTTTTTGATTGGTTTATATATTCAAACTTATTTTATTTCAGCAATATTTCGATAATGCCCCACTTATGAATGTTCCTGGTCGCACATTCCCTGTAGAAATATTTTATACTCCAGAACCGGAACGAGATTATTTAGAAGCAGCAATTCGTACAGTAATTCAAATCCATATGTGTGAAGAAGTGGCTGGAGATATTTTACTTTTTCTTACAGGACAAGAAGTAATATTTAATTTTTATATAATGTTTATAGGTATTAATGTATGAATAACTTTGTTTTAGGAAATTGAAGAAGCTTGTAAGAGAATAAAAAAAGAAATTGACAATTTAGGTCCAGATGTTGGTGAATTAAAATGTATTCCATTATATTCTACTCTACCTCCAAATTTACAACAAAGAATTTTTGAGGCAGCTCCCCCAAATAAGGCAAATGGAGCTATTGGTCGTAAAGTAGTAGTTTCCACAAATATTGCTGAAACATCTTTAACCATTGATGGAGTTGTATTTGTGATAGATCCTGGATTTGCCAAACAAAAAGTACTGTTTAACAATAGAAATATATAATATAGTCATACTAAAATACATTTTTAAATAGGTATATAATCCTCGTATTCGTGTTGAGTCATTGCTCGTGTCTCCTATTAGTAAAGCTTCTGCACAACAAAGAGCTGGTCGTGCGGGCCGTACAAGAGCAGGAAAGTGTTTCAGGTAAATTGATTTATCTTATTAAATATTAGTATCAAATGTAAATTACCACCAGCTCAAAATGTAATAAGTTACATATCAAATTGACACATGATGTGTGTAATAATTAAATACACTTGTCTGTGTTTTCAGAAGACAGTTAGACTTTAAATGTTTTTTTTATTTTACCTTGGTATGATATTAATTAAAAATGTATTTACAACTGCAAATGGTTGGTAACTTGCTTTTTGTCAATTTTTTTTATTTTTTTAATAAATTGTTAAATACTATAACTATTATTTTATCTATAACATAGGTTATATACCGAGAAAGCATACAAAAATGAAATGCAAGAAAATACATATCCTGAAATATTACGTTCAAATTTAGGTTCAGTAGTGTTACAACTAAAGAAACTGGGTATCGATGATTTAGTACATTTTGATTTTATGGATCCTCCAGGTAAATGTCACATATTTTATTAAATAATTCATTGAATTTAATTTCATGACTCATAATAAATTTGAAAATTATAGCACCAGAAACTTTAATGAGAGCTTTGGAGTTACTTAACTATTTATCAGCTCTAGACGATGATGGTAATCTTACCGATTTGGGCAATATCATGGCTGAGTTTCCTCTAGATCCACAGTTAGCAAAGATGTTGATTGCTTCATGTTCACTTAGTTGCTCTAATGAAATCCTTTCGATAACAGCTATGTTGTCAGGTTAGTCAATTTTATAATTGAAAAATAACATTTTTTTATACTTTATACTTTCCGTTATTTTTATATTTGGGAAAATAAATAATCAGTACTTAACTACCTACAATTTAAGTGCTCATTCATTTACAAAACAGTTTTGTTAGGCATTGATCAATTTTAAGTTTTGAAGGATATATATTGATATATATTTTAATATATTTTACTAATATTTTGTATGGGTAGACTTCAGAAAGTTCTGTCAGTACCTTATGTTTTATTTATTGCATTGGCACATTTTACATTGACACTTTCTAAAGTATTCCATTTCATTAACATGCATTAAACTGATTGTGGTTACAAAGAAACTACTTAGTTATAAAATTCAAATATTATTAAAACTTTTTGGATACCTTTCATTTCTGATGTTTAAGAATTTATTAGACACGTTCACTGCAGATGACACTAATTAGCATCATTTTTGTACCTTGTTTTGTCATTAAATGTACCTTTAATTATAGTCAGTATTGTACAAAGTATAACTTTATCAGCGTTACAATTAAAATATTCATTTTTTGTTCACGTTACCTATTAGTAATATTTCATACGTACATAGAAGTTGCACCCCTGTATTTTTATTTTTCTAATTTTTTTAGAATTTTTCCAATCCAATTTTATTCTTTAAAAGAACAATTTTATACAAACATGCAAACTGAGCTTTAATTTTTTTCCCTTACACAAATTTTATATTTTATACAACTCAATTTACAAGTTTCTAATGTTGCATAACTTTTTTTGGATAATTCTATTGTTACTATTTTTTAAGTTTTGTTTGCTATAAAAAACAATTTCATCCATATAATATAAAGCACAGTTTATATTTAAGATACATGCACATAAAAAAAATCTAAGGTACCTAACTTTCTTAACATAAATACTTTATTCGCTGAACGCAAAATATTAGTGGTTCATAATTTAATAATCATATTATATATTTATCACTATTAGATATAACTCATCATTATCATTATTAGTGAACCTAATGGGCACCAATCCTGTGTGTGATATACTATGTTGTAGTATGTACCTAATATTGATTATTATATCTTTAATAAAAATATAGTTATAATGCACCTTTGCATATTTTCTGCAAAGTTGTAAAAAATATTTATTTTTTAATTATTTTGCCAGAAACCGAATGGCATCATTATTTTTGTAACTACCTTCATTATGCTACCCCATTGCTAAGAGTCCCAGAACATTAAAGTTCTATCTTATACCATACATTTTCAATATGTTGAATTTTACCTCCTGTAGTAGGATCAATAAAGTTATTTTTGTGGTTAACTCTTTCTTAATGTAACCATTTTGATATAATAATTTATATGATGCCTATTCATCACTAAATAATTTTTATAAATTAAACAATATAACATACAGTAGATTGCACATTAGAATAGTTTCCAATGAATATATGATTTAAATTTAGATCTATTGTGGTTTAAAATAGATTTTTCAAATTAAATAATTATTACCTAAATGAACCTAAATGGTATAACCTAAAAAAAAAAATCATCAATAAGACACTGAGCATTATGTTTTCTAAACTGTTAAAAACAAATTTATTAATATTATAATAACATAATATATCTAGTCATCTCAAAGTAAAAAATGTTTAACTCAATGAAATTAAACATTAAAAATTCTAAGCCTAAAAAAGTCATTTAAATAAATAAATAAATAAGCACTTTCAAACTTCAAATTTGTAATCATTGTACATGACATAAATTTCTATAGCACTTTGCTAAATTTTAAATTAAGCAAAAAAAAGCAAATGCTCTGTACTCTGTTTATTACTAAATCTGATCAACATTTTCTTATTACAATAAGTTAATTTTCTTTACACAATCTGAGATTGATCTTACATTTAATTGTATTTATTATTCATTTTATGTATCTTATTTTGCACTTTTCAACAAATTTTAAATAATTAATATCAATGACATTAGAATTTTTAGTAAAACATTTTGTTAATATTTTTATCAATGCATAATATGTTTTTCTACATAAGCAAAATAACTTAATATTTAGTGTATAGCATATTTGTCTAGTCTATTCTTTTAATTAATTTTTCAAAAAGAAAAAAAAACATAATTGCAAAGTGTAATGGTAGGGTTTTAACATAAGGTTAGTTACTTAGGTGTGTGTTGCTGGTTATTAAATGAGGCACAATGGCCTTATCCGGGCGTACCCGTCTGGCCTGCCTCCCCTGATTGTCTTGTTTAGTCCCACAATGTTTTGTTCGACCATCTGAAGCAAAGAAAGCATCCGACGACTCAAAAATGAGGTTTGCCCACATCGATGGGGATCATCTTACCTTACTCAATATCTATCATGCATTTAAACAAAGTAAGTTAGAATCTAAATTTAAACTTATAATGCCATGATATAGGTATATGATATTAAATTTTAATCATTTTAAATTAGATAATGAAGATCCTCAATGGTGCTATGATAATTTTATTAACTATCGATCATTGAAGTCTGGTGATAATGTCCGTCAACAACTATCTCGTATCATGGACCGTTTCAATTTAAAACGAACATCCACAGAGTTTACTTCCAAGGATTATTATTTAAATATACGTAAATCTCTAACTACAGGATTCTTTATGCAGGTAAGATATTTTAATTATTCTTCACAAGTTGATACAAACCTAATAGAATTAGGCAATTATTATTTATTTATTTATTGAGTACTCAAACAATTTTTATTGTTTGAAAATTCAAAACTGTTTGAATAGGTATTTAAAAATTGTCCACTTACATGGAAATTGCAGAGTTACTTTTTACTTACTTGTTTGTTCTATACTCCACGTGGAATAAGAACGTACCTGGGCGGCGGTCCAAAACAGGTTTGTCGCGCTCGGGTCGGGCTTATGACTATAACTATATGTTTATAACTATGAGAAGGTTGCGGGTGGGAAACCGGTGTCCTCCTGCGCGACGAGGTACATTCTTATTCCGCGCGGAGTATAAGTATGTAGGACGTAGGTATTAGGTATAAGAACAATTTAATATTTGGGAAATATTGGGTTTCAAAATATTAATAGTTTTAATTTATTTTTCCAATGAATTATAAATTAATTATTAATGAAATATAAACCAGATGAATTAGACTTGAATATTTTCAGTGAAGTACTCGCCCAACTAAAAATTAATTTTATGAAAATTATCAGGGTTTCAAATAATTCTTATGAAGTCCTCAATTTTTATTTTTTATTTTGTTACCTTGAATAGTTAAATTCTTGTATGATATGATGTATAAATGTTTTTATAACTACTTATCTAACTTTTAAGGTTGCCCACTTAGAACGGACTGGACATTATTTAACAATAAAAGACAATCAAACAGTCCAATTGCATCCCTCAACAGTGTTAGGTCATAAACCTGAATGGGTAATTTACAATGAGTTTGTATTAACCACCAAAAATTACATAAGGACTGTTAGTGAAGTAAAACGTAAGTGTTTGATTTAATTAACATTATTGTAAACCATGTTATAATAATTGTTAACTGTTTTTATTTAGCGGAATGGTTACTCAAATATGCTCCACAATATTATGATTTACAAAATTTCCCACAATGTGAAGCTAAAAGACAATTGGAAGTCATTCAAGCAAAGCTAGATACCAAACAATGGCAAGAAGGTTATTAATATTTTATTCAAAAATTTCCTTTTTATTAATAAGTCCATTATTGAAAAAAATATGATGTTTAATGTTTCTTTTGATAAAGAAATATTTTTTTCTATTCCAATATAATTGATGTAATTTAAATTAAAATAATATGACCAACATTTATTTTATGAATGGAACATTTTAATTTGTACTTTTTAGAACAAATATTTTCTGATTGTAATTTATAAAGTTGATTTATTTTCAGTACAATTCATATAATTATAATGATAATGAAAAATACTTTGTAAATAAAAGTTGATTGAATTTAAATATAGATAGCAAACTGCCTAATAAATTACATATTTTTATAATTGTTATAAATTATAATTATAGATTAGAAAAGTAAAATTTCTATTATCACTCCACTCAAATTAAAATTTTGTATAACATATTTTATATTTACACTGCATAATAGTAGTTACTATATTAGATTTTCATAATAATAAAGCTACTGTATCAATAGTATTAGTATCAGTAGTAATCGATGATTTTACTTAAATTTAATTTGTAAAATATGAAATGATAGGAAATCTACTTAAATTTAATAATGACATATTTATATTTATTTGTATGATACCTATTTATACATAATATACATATTGATACATGCTATATATATATTTGTATAAAGTGTTCTAGGGTGTTGTGAAGTTTTTTTGTAATGAGGTTTTCAGCCATAAAATTAAAGATTGTAGCCTGTAGAGACCTTGTACATATAAAATTTGTTTCAGTTAGCGTAAGTACATGGCTAGTCTGCTTATTATAATCCATGCTGCTTTAGTCCTCTATCCACAAACCGGACAAATCACATAAATTACTTAATTATATGGATACTCAATAGAAATTACCAAGTAAAATTGTTAACAATTTACAAAAATAAGTATCTCAAACAGGGATAAGAAGGCATGGTGAGTTATCAGAATCAATTTTGTAACTATAGTAAAACTATAAAAAAATAGTTTGATTAACAATTTGTCTCAATTGGCTACGATTTTGTATTATTTGATATCATAGTTACAAACAGCAGTAGTTAATCACTAATTACCAGATACACAGTATGTAATAAATTTTTCATAAAGGTACACTGCATTTAAAATCCAAACTACTTGGTTTGATGAGGTATCATTACTTTAAATCGAATGTTATATTTTAGATTCTGTCATTCTGAGCATATATTGGTTTTACAATGATGTGTTTTTGTTTGTCTGCAAACACCTTTTATAGTTTAAAAATACTTCAATTTTTGAATCTTTTTGGGTAGTAAAGTGAATCAAGTTGGTACTTTGTGGTGAGTCAAAGTAAAAAAAGTTATTATGGTTTGCATAATTTAATTATTTACACAATAATCAAAATGTTTATGAAATATACTCTTTTTGAGATTTTTGAACTAATAATTTTTACGCCTTTGTCACCATCTATTTTCAGCACTTTAATCTTGCTCATCGTTTACTGTATCTCGAGTAGACCGTAATATTAATAATGTGGTTTGAAGTTGTATCCTGTGTTTAGCATGCACAATTTAAGTAATGGCTGATAATATAATATCGTGTTTATCATAGAACAATACGATATTGATTGTTTACAACTTATAATTAACAATTATATTATATATTTTAATTCCGTTTAACTGACAAAACAAGAGTTATATAGACATATAGTCTTTCGCTGTCACTTGCGCATCAGCTGGTACATGACTATGGCTATTTAACTTATAATACTAAAAATGATGAACGAGCAGTGCAGAAATGCCAGTGTATCTTTACACGAACCAATTCGCCCAGTTTTTCTAACATATATATCTCTGTTTCCTCTTAAGATAAACTTTTGAAATTTAAAACACAGATTAATCTCGAGTAGTTTAGGACGCTTTAAGAAAATGAGCCCTTAATATTGTGCCATTTCAAAATTTGCAAAATTGTTACTGACTCACTCACTGATCATCAAAATTATAAGACACTCCTCGTATAAGTAGAAACGTGAAATTTGGCACAAAGGTAGGTCTTACAGTGTAACTAAAGGGAAAAATCTAAAAATTGAATTTTTTTCAAAATTAATATCGCTTCAGTAGTTCAGTGAGTGTATTTCTAAACGTATGAAGTTGCGCGCTTAGCACGCATAAACGTTTACTTTCAAATAGCGTTACAATATGGTAATAAGGAATTGTTTGTAGTTGACTTATATATAATATATTATAATAACATAATAATGTTTTCGTACATTTATTTTATTCAAATACAAAATATACAAGAGAAAATCTACGACATATAAAAAAAAAATTTTAATTAAAAAAAAAAAATAAATAACAACACGTCGTCCACGATGCTAAAGCCCGCAAAAATAAATGATATCCCTAACAAAAACATAACCGTGAAAAAATGCCAAGTTCCAAACTCCCAACCAAAAAAGTCGGCCTATCAAAGTAGTGAAGTCTACATTGTGGCCAAGTCTGCTATTTTTTAATTCATAATCTCACTGCACTCCTACATTAAAGAGCAACACTCCTCTTTTATTTTTATTGTTTAACACTTGGCCAGTTTCTGAATGAGGCATAAATCTAAAATCATCATTATCGAATGTACTCACTTATGACTTACGTGGGTGGTGGGGAGAAGAGAACTCAGAAAAAAGAAAAACGTTTAGATTTCTTCTCAAAAACAGACAGTGAATCATAGTAGTGGTATCTACATTGCGGGCAAGTCTAGTTTATGCCTCATTCAGAAACTGGCATAAAACATCATTATCGAATGTACTCGCACTTATGACTTAATGGGGTAATGGGGACTGGGGAGATAAGAACTCATAAAAAAGTTAAAGGTTCAGATTTTTTCTCAAAAAAGACAGCGAATCATTGTAGTGGTATCTACATTGCGGTCAAGTCTAGTTTATACTTCATTTAGAAACTGGCCAAGTGTTAAACAATGAAAATAAAAGAGGAGTGTTGCTCTTCAATGTAGGAGTGCAGTGAGGTTATGAATTAAAAAATAGCAGACTTGGCCACAATGTAGATTTCACTACTTTGATAGGCCGACTTTTTTGGTAGGGAGTTCACGGTTATGTTTTTGTTGGGGATTATGTTATCTTGATTCTTGACGTGCCACTGGTAAGAGTGTGGGCTACAAGACGTCTACAACGACAATAGGTATTAATATACTAAAAATAATGTTTATGTACTGGGGGTACTGCACTACATTTAAATTAAACTACAATACCCACAGTGCCGCAACTTGGTACATATTGGTGGGTGTGCGACCAATAAATAGGGCCCAAGTATAGAGGCATTTATAGTAGAAGGGGGAGGGGCTTTAGCACCCCCCCCCCCCTGACTATGATTCAGACCCCTCCAAAAACATTCCTTATTTATTTAGATATAAGCTTCTTATAGATTATTTTAAATTAATATTTTGTT
>NC_042494.1:109361903-109363160 GCF_005508785.2 Acyrthosiphon pisum | reverse complement strand
GTGGTTTTTAGCTAAATACATTATGTTATGCAGTTAATATAATATGTATATAGGTATACACTGATATACTGCTTACAGATAGGTGAAGAGCATTGAACACATTGTACACTGTAGTGATAGTCCCCACATATCGTGAGGACTAAGGAGCAAAATGGTATGCAACCTCTTAAAACCATTTATTTTCTTTTTTGTCCCAATTTAAATGCAATAAACCATCAGCAAAATTAAGAATTTCGAAAATATGGTATTAGTGGTATAATTCAGCCCCCTGCCATTCGAAATTATTATTTTTAATATTTTGTTATAAATATAGTTAGGGCTTTGTTTTATATTATAATAATAATTATGATTCTAATGTATTCATTAGTTTCTATTTTTTGATTAAATAATAAGATAGTAAGATACCACTTTGTGACACCTTAAAAGAAAAAAGTTCCAAATAGTTCGGCTACTGGCCCGGGGGCCCATTTTTATGATTTAACGAGGGGCCAAGGGGCTCTTCGCACCCCTAGCACCCCCGGTTGTTGCGGCACTGAATACCCAATATAAATTAAAACTTAACAGCATAATATTTGTCACCATACAAAACACAAATGTGCATTGTATACCTAATCATTCGATTAAACAAAATTTAATAATATCAATACAAAACTAAAAAATTTAATAATTTTACCTAACCAATAACCTATAATTGTATTATCCCTCCATTGTACTTATTGTAATTATTTTTTATACAGATTGTACAAATAAAAACTAATATGACAAAAAAAAAAAAAAGGTGGGTAAGTGGATGTCGTTCTGCTGTACAGTAGGTTAGAAGTGGGTCACTGTATAATGGACAGTATTAAATTTGAATTCAATGATATAATATCAATGTATAAGAAAAACGATTCTGAGCGGAGACGGTATATCAGTCTATGTATTAGACATATATATACTTATCTATGGTATTAAAAAAAAATTGACCTATAATAGGTACCTATAATAAATTCCAAATTAATCATATCATAATATCTATTAGGTACTTATAAGTTATAACGCGTTATACATCAACAAAAAACCGTGGTAAAATCATAGATATATAATAGTATACTTTAGATGTTTCAAGTACCCACGAATAATATTATACAATCACAACAAAATAACTAAAAGAGTTATCCTAGGTTTTTAATATGTAATTTCGTCCAAATTTGTACTTAAAATGACTATAAAATAAACTGTTTAAATGTATATTTTAGATTTTTTGGTAACAGAATT
>NC_042494.1:109334393-109361853 GCF_005508785.2 Acyrthosiphon pisum | reverse complement strand
CCCCCCCCCTAACTACGATTCAGACCCCTCCAAAAAACATTCCTTATTTATTTAGATATAAGCTTCTTATAGATTATTTTAAATTAATAATTTTGTTAGGTGGGCTGTAGCCCCCCAGAATTTTAATCCTAGTTGCGATCATGCTCATGTAATAGGTCATTTAATACATATTGCTTGTTGTTTTTAGCTAAATATATTATGTTATGCAGTTAATATAATATGTATATAGGTATACACTGCTATACTGCTTACAGATAGGTGAAGAGCATTGAACACATTGTACACTGTAGTGATAGTCCCCACATATCGTGAGGACTAAGGAGCAAAATGGTATGCAACCTCTTAAAACCATTTATTTTCTTTTTTGTCCCAATTTAAATGCAATAAACCATCAGCAAAATTAAGAATTTCGAAAATATGGTATTAGTGGTATAATTCAGCCCCATGCCATTCGAAATTATTATTTTTAATATTTTGTTATAAATATAGTTAGGGCTTTGTTTTATATTATAATAATAATTATGATTCTAATGTATTCATTAGTTTCTATTTTTTGATTAAATAATAAGATAGTAAGATACCACTTTGTGACACCTTAAAAGAAAAAAGTTCCAAATAGTTCGGCTACTGGCCCTGGGGCCCATTTTTATGATTTAACGAGGGGCCAAGGGGTTCTTCGCACCCCTAGCACCCCCGGTTGTTGCGGCACTGAATACCCAATATAAATTAAAACTTAACAGCATAATATTTGTCACCATACAAAATACAAATGTACATTGTATACCTAATCATTCGATTAAACAAATAATATCAATACAAAACTAAAAAATTTAATAATTTTACCTAACCAATAACCTATAATTGTATTATCCCTCCATTGTACTTATTGTAATTATTTTTTATACAGATTGTACAAATAAAAACTAATATGACAAAAAAAAAAAAAAAGTGCGAATTGCGAGGCCCCTACAAGCGCGAGGCCCTAGGCTAATGTCAGCACTGAATATCCTTAACGACGGCCTTGTTCATAGAAAAAAAACTAAAAAAATTGAAATTATTATCCGTAAACAGCTCAAAACGAGTCAAAATATTTTAAAAATTTTATAAAGTATAGGAATTGATAAAATAAACATTAAGTGAAATTTTCATGTATCTACAGTTATTCGTCTTTGAATTACAAAAAAATTTTAGATTTAAAAAGACAATTTTTTACGAATTTCTAACACAAATTTATTTAAACATTTACCTGAATTTTATGCATGTTGTCATATTTTAACTATAAAAAAAAATTGTGAATATAGATTTTTAATATTTTTCATTTGTCTTTGAAACAATATATTAGGAGCTGTTTATTAAATTTTCAAGCTTTTTTGCCCAAAAAATAATATTTTATTGATATTTATAGAATATAAGACTAGAAAAATTGGTAACTGAAAATATCCGTAAACAGCTCAAAATATTTTTAAAATGTCATGATGTATAGAAAATTCTAACATAAACATTCGATCAAAATTTCATGTAGGTATCTACGTCCATTTGTTTTACAGTTACACCAAAACCCAAAATTGATTTTTTCGAAAACCGATTTTGCGTAAAAATTGCCGTTTTTCCTTAATTTTTCTTTTGGTTTTCACGGCACGTTTGAAAACTATTTGAAATTTTTTACTTTTCTAATAGTTAAAAGCTACTTATAAAAGTTTAATAATTTATGATCATGATGTGAGGTTTTTAACATACACAATAAAATCAAGTTTATTGTTATTTATAGTATAATTAAATATTATTGGGTGACATTTAGATATGTTTAAAATCATTCCCCATTGTTGACCCCGTTTAACCAAAATGTCTGATTAATTTTTTAGTATATTATATGATCGTTGGTGGGTTATTGCCGAGTAATATAAACTTTTTTTTCATGGCTAAATTGAATTTACTGTCTGTAAATAGTGTAATGCATCTGTTGAAGATGTATACACCTTTTTTTTATAATTGTTTATTAAGGATTAGTATTTTAATTTTGTTATAATATTTTTACAATATTTTAATCACCTCGTTTTTATAGCACTCTATGGATGCCTAAACTAATATTATATCACCTTATATCACCTCTTGCAATTGATTTTTTAGTTTTCATAAATATATTGTTTAATTCTATAATCGTTATATTACTCAAAAATGTATAAACAGTTATGATAAAATCCAACATTGGTGTATATTTGTTGATATTTGTAAACATATATTTATATTATAAACATTTTATATATAATTTTTTTTGTATTCATACTAGTTCAGATTCGTAAAATATTTTAATATGTTATATTTACTAGTGAAAAAAACAATTTTTAAAATTTGGTAGGTACATAATGAGCATAATAGATTCTAATTGTTTTAATTAATTTTAATAATAATTATTATTTTGTATTCACCCATCGACCATCTTGAATCCAGTATTATATTTGAAAAATAAATATTTTTATTAAAGCCCCTTGTATGATATGCATAGGCAATAGATTATGCAGGAATGCGGTTACCTACCTTATCAGAATTGATAAGTGCTAAATATACGGACTCCGGGAGCAGGCTGTTAACTTCACAGACATCATCAATACTTGTATCACAGAATATAATAATATATATATTAATATTATGCTTGTATACATACAACTTTACTATGCTCTACATTTTACGTTTACTTTATCATAATAACAAAAAAGTAAATACCGTAAACAATTATTCAACTATTAAGGATGAGATAATTTTTTTCTGTAAAGTTTTTGTATTTATTGTGACATTTTTATTTTTTGTTTTGTGTGTTTTTATTTGAATTTTTAAAGATATTATTAAACCAATAGACTGGTAAATGTATTATGTATTTTTGTTTTGATAATCTAGGTAGTAGTATTTAGTAACGAATAAAGTTATTATGTAGGTTAATTATTGATTTTCGATTTTTGTGATATTAAAATTTAACATTACCTAACATTAGGTAGCATAGACAATTATGTGTTTATGACGTTATAAACATACATAATGGGATTCTCATATGAGAAACGTCCATTAAAAAGGCCTCGTCTTGGTCCGCCCGATGTTTATCCACAAGAACCCAAACAAAAAGAGGTGAGTGTTTTTTAATTATAATAAACAATAAAAATGGTTTTAAATTAATAATATTTAAATTCCTATGTTGTTAGGATGAATTAACAACGGTTAATGTAAAACATGGGTTCACTACATCACTTACTATATCAGATGAACATCAACATGGAACAGCTCGTAATTATAACATCACAGCATCCAAAATTGGTGCATTCTTCAATGCAATTATTAATAAAAAAGAAGAGCTTAATACACTAGTAGATACTGGACGTAAAAGGTTACAAATAAATCCAAAAGATAATTTTTGGCCTGCTACTGCCCGATCGAAGACTACAGTTGAAGCTTGGTTTAAAGATTTAGCTGGATTTAAACCGTTAAATATACTTTCTAAAAAGGCAAGTGTCTTGTGTGTATTTACATTTAATAATTTAATACAATTAGACAGATTTGTTTACAACTTAGAAACTATTTCTATATTTTAAAGTAGGTACCTAATGGATAATACCTACTCTTCTAGTTTATTTGTATTCTAAAATGTTTGATTTTTATATACATGAATATAGACAAGCCCGGTTTAAGGGGGGGGAGGGCATGGCCACCCGGGCCTCGATAGTTAGAATTTATTTAAGGGCCTCAGATTCGTCCATTATTTTTTTCACTATAGGCTATAACACTGCATAAATCACCTAAAAAAAAAATCAATGATTATTTAGCGAGGAAAAAAAGCTTGTAAATTATAATTTATAAATAAAGTTATTATTCATTATTTATTGCTATGTACCTAATACCCTCATATATTAATGATAACGGGTACCGAATATTAAATAATATAATATACATTATTATTTTTTTTTTCGTACAGGGGCATCATTTAAAACTTTGGCCCCTGGGCCTCAAAATGTCTTAATCCGGGCTTGTGTATAGACATAATTATGTTTGACTTATATTCAAGATAACATTGTGAGACTTTACAAACTTTATAGGCCCCCAATTTCAACAAGAAAGAAGAAATATTTATGTTATTATGTGAATATAATGTCCCATTAATTCGTGCTACATGGTTTATAAAATTAAGTTCTGCATATACAATCGCTGTGTCTGAAGCAAAAATAAAATCTAAACGTCAACTGCCAGATCCTACACTTGGTACGTGAATTTTATTTAGCACACGTCTTTGATCTTTTAGTTATAGTATATAATGATCAATTTAGAGTGGACGAGTACATTACTAAAGTTTACTAAAGAACAACTAACTAAACTTCAAGATTATTATCAAAATGCAAATATGTCAATGAGTTCATCGCATTATTTGTCAATGAGCGAAGAGCAAAAAATTTCGCTTAAACAATGGAATTATTGTACTAGTCTTATTAAGTATATGTATCAGGTAAATTGTGTACATGTTATGTTTATATGATACTTTTTGATGAATATATTATTGTATTTTAGGAAGGACTATTAGATCGTCAAGAGGTTCTTCAATGGATATTAGATATGCTTGAACGTTATAAATCATCATCTAACAGTGAAGATGGTTTATTGAAAGTATTAAGTCCTTTAGCTTTACAGTATTGTTCAGAATTTTGTCAATCTGAACTTCTTAGTCGAAAATTAGTTTATTTTTGTTCTCGTAAATTAAATACAATATGCAACTCAGTAATCGACTTGAATCCACCACAGAGTCCTACTTCAAAAGGAGCTTCAAATAATAGTGTCCCGAGGTATAATATTAGTGTATAATACAATTTGTATACAATTTTAATAAAAATCTATTTTAGCAATACTTCTAGTGCTACTAATGCTGCGTCTACCTTGAATGATATGATGTCTTGTCCTCATCATAGAGATATTTTACTTCCTCTTAGCTGTATAATTCAAGTACGTAATGAAGAAACTAAAAATGTGTACTTTTCACAGTAATTGTACAATTATTATTTTTTTTTTTTAGGTTATTTTATTAGAATGTCCTACTTCTCTTATATGGAATCATTCAGGTGGTGGAAAACTTCCATCTGTTCTAAATGGATCACCTCTAGATTATCTTCCTTGTTCACCAGTAGTCTTACCAATGCCTCAGAGAACAAATAATATTCCATTAAGGTAACTCAAAATATGTATTGGTTTTAATCTAGATAATGCAAGATGTATACTATATTATACTATATTATACTTATGATACTATATTATATTAATGTAAATATAATAGTTAAAAACAAAAAAATTATGAACAATAATTACATTTTATTTGATTATTTATTGCTTTTTAAAATTGTTACAATTAATTCATATCAGGTTTATTATAATATTTAAATATTTAGACTTAGATTTATTGAGGAGTATTTTTGGAAAATATTAAACTTAATTTTAGATTTTGAGCGGAGCGATAAAATGATGTGTTTTTTATTTTTTTTGTTAGTGTATACGATAAGTAGTTGAAATTGAAATAATCCTTTGATTTTTTACTTCAGTATCCTTTATGGTTGGAAACTAAACTAGTTGGTGCATTCGGGAGGTTAAAATTACCAGAAGGTTGAAATTCCCAATAGATTTCGAAAGCACCTGGAATAAGAAAAAAAAAAATTGGAAAAAGAAAAACGAGAATTCTTACACAAAATCAGTTTTGGTTTTTGGTGTGACTCTAAAATTACCTTATTAGCATTTTCTATACACCATAAAATATACTTCCTCATGTTGAGCTATTTATAGGCATATGAAGCATTATTTCGACTACTTATCGTATACACAAACACACAAAAAAAAAAAAAAAAAAATTACACATACATCATTGTAAAATCAATACAGTCATTGTTCCACTCATAATCTAAAAGTTGAACGTAAATCTACAATAATTTTTTCTAAACACTTGAAGTCGCAATTTAACAAAATTTGATAAAAATCATAAAATATTGTAACATTTTCTTTTTATATCGAAGATTTGAATCTAAAAAACATGATTCCTCATAAGTTTGTCTAAAGGAAAGTCAAATTAAAATTTTATGAGCGTTTGAAATTATTTTATTTTAGAAGAATTTTTACTACATTGGATATTCACTCAATCTCTCATCGAGTAATTTCTTATTTTATTATAATTAAAAAACAAATAACTGTATATACTTATTACTAAATTCACATCATATGTTTATTTTATAATACAAGGCTCCTTATATATTGTTACATTAGTAGTTGAAAAATATTAAAAATAAATAGCCATGTTTTTTATTATAAGCATTTAAAGTTTGAATGTTGACAACATTTATCAAATTGAAAATGTACAAATTATTTTGTAGGTAAAATGTATAAAATGTTCAACTTTTATAGCTAAAGATTAAAAATTTAAAATAAGGTTCTACATAAATAGTTAATTCCGTAACCAAAAAATATATAAGCAGTTTTTTTTATAGTTAATATAAGTTCAAATTTGGACAAAATTACATTTTAAATAATCAAGATTTATGATTTTAGTTATTTTCTTGTAATTTAAAATATTATTCGTGGATACTTGAATCTAAAGTATATTATTATACACAAATATGATAATATGCAAATAATATTAATTCAACTTACCGGCTCAAAATATCTTAGGCTGACAAACCGTCTCTGGTCAGAATCGTTTTTCTTATCCAATGATATTATATTATCATTGAATTAGAATTTAACACCAACCATTTCAGTTACCCACTTGGAATCTACTGTACAGCAGATTGTTACCCATTTACCCCCTTTTTTTATTATTGATTACTTAAATTATGACAAGTATTTTAAATATTTTAATTTTATGTATAGAAAACAACTTAAACAGGCAGAAGAAATTGTTAAAATAAGAAGCCAAGCAGCAGAAGGTAGATGGTGTTTGGATAAATTTCATAAGTCATCAATTGGTACATATATTATATATTTATTATTTGCAAAAATTATTTTGGACTTAAGGCTCTGTCAAACAGAAAGTGTTATTTTCACATCGCGTGATTTTATAATTTGTTACAACGCTGCGTTATTCACGTGCGTGAAAGCAATACGCCGACGAGCCATTTACCGCTTTAACGCGCGTTCTGTTTGACAGAGCCTTCACATAAGCATGTAACCTAATATTTTTTTTGTGAACTGTTCAGGAGCAAAAACAATAAAAATTTTAAATGTTTTGGATGCATTGGACCGTCACAGTTTTGAACGAATTGATCAAAATAATTCTTTAGATACACTATATAATAAAATTTTTTTACCACCAAATTCCAAAGACAATTCTAATCCACTTCTTGGGAACATTTCCATGTCTACAGAAAATGAGACTTTGAAAGATAATAGATCTGAATATGTAAATATAGTATTTTATATTTATTTTATATATTACACTTATTGTACTAATATTATTTTATTGATTAGAATGTTGAGCAAGATCAAATTGTTGTGAAGGTTTTATGTGAATGGGCTCTAAGTAGCTTAAGACGAGGAGAACATCGTGGAATGGCTGTGGCTAGATTATTAGACAAACGCCAAGCTGAAATCACTGGTCGTGAAAGTGATTCATCTGTAGAGGTTGTACCTGGTGGTCCTAGTGAAGATAAAGATTCTATTGTTTCAACCCCAGCAACTCTTCCACTTTTTCAACCACTTTTAATGAATTTTCTCGATCATGATGCACCAGTACTTGGTATGAATTTAATTCATAAAACATCAAAGAATATTAAACTTATATTATAATTATTTTAGAAAATACAAGTACAAGTCGTACAACATTTACAAATTTAGTACATGTATTTACTGAACTTATTCGAAATGATGTATTTTCACATGATGCATATATGTGTACATTAATATCAAGAGGGGATTTGCAATCAACCAATAATATTGGTAATATTTAAACTCATTGAATGTGGTAAACTTTAATAACATTTCTTTAATTAATCTTAGGTATGTGCCAACCAGGAAGTAATAAACCAGCAGATACTCCTTCAGGTGCAGGACCGTCTCAAGCACAAGTTCACATGGAAGATGATAATCTTTTTGATTTAAAACCAAATGTTCCAGTAAGTATGACTAACCGTGGATAGTAATCTATTTAAGTGTTATCATATTTTATATATAATAACACTTTATTTTATAATTTGTTTGTTGTCTTAAACATCACTACATTTTAAGTTTAATTACATTTTTAGGAACATCATAATCGACATATGGATTATGATGATAGTAAAATAGATGATGATCTCGATAAATTACTTCAGCATATCAAAGAGGAACAACAGAATTCAATGGTATTGTTAATTAATAATTTTACATATTTTACATTTTTATAAAATATTATACACTTAACTAATAATTATTTTTTCTTTTGAAAATGTTTTAGGATGCACCTGATTCTCCAAAAGTTGAACCATTTGCTGGTTCATCAATTGGAGGATTGGAATCAAACGATCCATCAACAAACACAAATGATAATATGTATAAATGCCGACCATCTCGACATTTATTATATGCAACACATTTTCCTTTACCATTAGTAATTTTACTAAGCACTATAATTAAACAATTTTTTATTAACAATACATACATTTTTTGTGTAATGACTAGGATGAAGAAACCACAAGCCATGATTGCAATCAAAGGCATGTATTGTTATATGGTTTTGGTAAAATGAGAGATGATGCAAGACACACCATAAAGCGCATTAGTAAAGATATTTGTAAATTATTTAGTAAGAAATTCAGTATTGATATAGCTGAAGGTAAATATTAAATATTGTTTTTAGATTAGGATAAAAATATATAATTTTAAATTGTGTAACTTCAATAATAGGTGGAAAAGTTAAGAAACATTCAAGAAATGAATTCAACTTTGAAGCAACTACAGCTCGGGTTCAAAATTTATCATATTTTGACCAACATGTTGTGACTTGGCAATGTAGTCTTAATGTACTTGAAGCAATAAATGCATTTGCGACTGGTAATAATTATGTTTTTTGTTTTAATTATGTTTCATTGTTTTATGTTATTTGTGATTATAAAATAAAATATACTTTTATTAATATTTATAATAGGCAACTCAAATTATCTTCCAGTTCAAGAACATGTAGCTTTCTTATTTGATCTTATGGAGTTAGCATTAAATGTCAATTCACTTCTTGATGTCTGTATCCAGGTAAACAAGGCTACTAATTATACAATATACTTTGTTCATAATTTCATAGAAATATGAATATATTTAATTTTGGCATAATTTTTATCACTATCTACTATCTAGAATATTTAACGTCCACATTGATTTTGTGCTCATATTAAATAATTTAACTTTAGAAGTATGGGCTTAAACATTGGTGTATCAGAATTGTTTATATAATATTCACTCTATATTTTAGAGTTATATTTTAATATTATATTTATTTGTTGAGTTAAGTTAAGTAACAAAGTTACAACTTTTTTAATACTTGGTATTTTTATGTTTATAGATATTAATGGATATACCAGATGTTGAGGCACAATTGGCTGCTAAAGGGTCATCATTAGTACGAATTTATACAACATCCTTAGTTCTCTACATTGTTGGAGTTTTGCGTAGATATCATTGTTGCCTTTTATGTAAGAATAAAGTTTTTATTTTGTATTATTATTTATTATGTTATGAAGCAATTCAAAACTAAATACTGTGGGGTAATAATATATATTATCATTTTGTATAATATTTATTTTTAGTAAACCAAGAACAAGTAGTTGGTGCTTTTGAAAATCTATACCGTGTTGTTAAACATGTATCAAATCCTGCAGATTGTTCAAGTGTTGAACGTTGTGTTCTATCTCATTTGTATGACTTATACATATCTGCTGCTCCTCTTTTAAAAGGTCGTCTACCTGGAGCTGAACCATTTAATACTTTGTACACAAAAATACGACAGACACTCCACGCAAATCTTCAACCATCTACTATGACACATGGAAATTGGAACTCTAGTTACATGAATGATTTAATAATGACTTATAGAAGAGGATGTATGTGTTTTTTGTGCTTATATTATTAATACAAAGGTACTCTAATATATTGTTATTTTTATAGGTAAAATCGATCCTGGTTGGCACAGACAACTAAATGAATCTCAAAGTAATCGATACAGTTTAGTATGTAATGTGGTAATTGCTGTTGCAACAGAAACTTCAGATATTGAACGTTTAAATGATTTGGCTATACTTAGTGCAGAATTAACAGCATCATGTAGTTCATTAGCATCTGAATGGCTTGGTAATAATAATAAATTATTTACTGTAAATGTTGATTTAATTTACTCATTACAATAAATAGTTATAAAATATTATTTTTTCAGGAGTATTAATGGCTTTGTGTTGTTCTTCTAATAATCCTATTATTTTTGGAGAAGTTTTATCGCGTGTAGATATGAATGATATCACTGTACACAATTCTTTAGCACTATTTACATCAATTCTTGTTGGTAAATATCATAAAAATCCTTACACTTTTATAATTTGATGTGTATAATAGAAAAACATTAAAAATTAATTAATCATTGAATATGATATTATTTATTTTTAGCACGCCATTGTTTTTCATTGGAAGACTTTGTGGTACACGTAGCTTTACCATCCCTTTTAACAGTTAGTAATGAAGGTAAACAATTTATTGAAATATTTTAAGCTAACAACAGTATCTTGATCATCTTAAATAAATTATATCATATTATTTATTTTATAAATTTAAAGGACATGGAGCAGCAGATACAGATCCAGAGGCAGAAGCATCAGCTAGACTTACATGCCATTTATTGTTACGCCTCTTTAAAACTACTGAAGTGCCTCAACCCAGTCTTTATTCAGTTGGTAAGTGTTTTCATAAAATAAAACAAGACTTGAAAATTGAAATTGAATAATATTTATGTAATTTATATTCTAGGTACATCACCAAACCCTATATCAAACTCAAATTCTAGCTGCAGCATTAAACAAAGTTGTGATAGACATTTATTAGCTGCAGCTCATAATAATATAAGGGTTGGACCTTTATTAGCTGTATTAAAAGCTATTATAGTAGTTGGTGATGCTACAGCACAACGTCCCAATCAATCAATAAAAAAATCGCCATCTAGCCAAGTTAGCACTCCTGGCGGTACCAGTAAAATGCCTAGTGAATTGTCAATTAGCCATATTCTAGGCACATCCGATATTCTTGGTGGTTCAGCTGATCATTTACTAATGGAATTGGGAGGGTATTATATTATGATTAATGAATATCATATTATTATTAAATTTAAAAAAAAAAATGTTTAGCCTAGGAAATGCTGACACTCAGGCTCCTGGCTTATCTGACCTGGCACAATTTGTATTGAGAGAAATATGTAGTCAAGAATGGGTGTTGGAACGTTGTCTTCAAAATCCTGAAGAATTATGTCACCAAGATATGCTTTTGGACAGTATGCTATCTTCTAAACAAGTATGGAAATAATGTTTTTGAAACTATTATTAAGTTTAAAAATGAAAATAATTTTAAAACTTAATGATTAGGCACAAAGACTTTTACATATGATATGTTATCCTGAAACAGCAAGTGGATCTGATATTTCTTTAGATTCAAGGACAATAATTACTAACATTTTAGAGGTAATAATTATTAATGATCACTCATAATGTTTAGGAAAATAAATAATTTGTGTTTAGTACTTAATAATTAATTTTGTTAATCATTTGTTTTTTTAGAATTCTGATCAATGGACTCTTAGAATGTCTTGGTTAGAAATGCAACTTATGTTTAAGCAATTTTCACCAAATTCTCCAGATTTAAATCAATGGCTGGATATAGTCGCTAAAGCAGCTATAGATATGTTCCAACACAACCTAAATACCCAAAACAAGTAATTATTTAATAATTTGTATTATTAAGAGTCAGATCTTACATTTTAGTTGCTTAATAAATATTTTAGAATTAACATTAAAATAAAATGTAACTAATAATTAAATAGTTTTTGAAATTATAACATGATTGACATGCTAGAAAGGTACATTGTAAAAATGGATTTTAGTATCCTCATTGAACTTAGTATAGAGTGGATAGTGTTTGAATAATGGATTGTTGTGATATAACAAGAAGTTTTTGTTATATATTTAAGACTTATTGATTTAAAAGATGAGATAAGTTTAACTTTAGTAGTTTAGCTGAACCAAAAAGTTGGATACTTTACATTGTTGCAGAAAAATGTAGTTGTTTTTATATAGTGATTTTGTTTTCTACTGAAATATTTGATCAAAGAAGTTACTTTAATTTTTAGTCTCAACCAAAAGTAATTTTGAAAATGATATGTTTTTGGATTCAATTTGTTTTATAATATACTATACTCGTATTCTAATTATGAATTGTGATGATTGATAATAATATGTAATTAGTAATAACAAACAACTAACAAATCATTGAGTATATATTTATAAAAATATGTACAATATATATTATATTATATTCAATGATGAATTCTTATGAATATTTTTTAAATTGTTTTAGGAGTGAAAACATCAAAAAAACTCATTCAATGTGGTTATTAGCACCACTTATTTCGAAGTTGCCTAGTGCAGTTCAAGGAAGAGTGTTGAAAGTAGCTGGTAAATATTTACTTTAAATTTAAAAATTGATATACAATTAACACATACATTTTAACTATAATATATTATTATTAACTTTTTTCTTCGAGTCTAATTTTGCATTTTTATTGGTTTAAGGTCAAGTATTAGAGAGTGGAAATATGATTGGACTAGGTGGTTCAAATTCTGGTAATGTTACTCCAATTACTACCCATGGTGTAAGTGGGGGTGGTAGTAGTAGTCGAAGTAGTAATAAAGGCACTCCACCACACCCTCGACCTTCTCAAAACACTAATTCTGTACCTTCGCCACCAGCCATTTTGGCTTATCATCAGCCATTTTTGTCATTAGTTCTCAGTTGCCTTAAAGGACAAGATGACCAACGAGAAAATTTACTTTCATCCGTACATAATCAATTGTCTCAGTATTTAGTATTGTCAAAGGAGGTAAAACAAATCAATAAGTTTGATAGACATCTAGACAAAGTTTTTTTTATGTATTATTATGGTTAATAGGAACGTCTTGGAATTCAAGAAGGATGTGCCAGCAATAAAGAAGTTGATGCTGCACAAGACTCACTTGCATTAAGATTCAGTTTAGTAGGAGGCATGTTTGATACAATTCAGCGAAGTACTGCTTTGACAATAGATTGGGCAGTTCTTTTTGTGCAGCTTGTAACATATTCAGTGATAGATTTGACTAATAACACGTAAGGTGTTTGTTTAAAAAAAAACCGTATTTCAATAATAATGTCTAATATTATTTTGTAGAAAATTATTTAACACAGTAATAGATATGTTGGCTACTTTAATACATTCAACTCTTGTATCTGACTCTCAAACTGAAAAAGGAGAAGAAAATCGAAAACACTATCAAAATTTGATAAAAAAACTAAAAAAAGTAAAATATTTTAGAAAATTAACATCAACATTATTCATATTAATATTGTTTTTAGGAAGTTGGAGAAAAACACTCCATGTCCATTTCACAAGTTAGACAGCTTTTGCCTTTGGGTAAACAGCAATGTGAAATCATTACTTGTGAACAAATTGGCACTGATATCAAAGGGAATAAGATTTCAACAGGGTTAGATTCTAATGACAAACAAGGTTTGAAAGTATGTGACAAGCAGCGTGTAAGTGCTTGGGATCTACTAGAAGGTCATAAAAATCCAGCTCCATTGTCATGGTCGTGGTTTAGTGCTGTGCGAGTTGAACGAAAACCGTTATGGTATGAAGAAAACCATAGGATGCTCAAGTTCCATACACATTCATTAGTAAAGTCTGCATCATATTTCTTAGAACCTTTGCCTTTACCTCCCGAGGATTTAGAACCCCCCCAAGAAAAACCTGTAAGTACTAGATTTTTAATCTATTATTTAATATTATTTAAATATTATTTTTTGATATTTCCATCAAAATATTTTATGCATATGAATGTGTAATTAGTTAGGTGATCAGTTTGTATTTTGATATTATCATTTATTATTATTTGTTTATTTTATATTTAATTTACGACAATGTGTTTTAATTTCTATTATACGGGGGCTTTTAAGTTCACATTTTTTCTGGGAAATTGAAAAGAACTTGACATTCACTTGTAAAGTAGTGTCCTTGTGTTTATTGTAATCAGATCAAAGGAGTTGGTTCTGGGATGAACATGGGTTCAGGGCCAGGACGTCCAGATACACCATCCTCCGTACCTGAATCACCGGGTAGAGGTGTTAAACGTAATATGAAAGCTCAAGGAGGACCACCTAATCCTAGACGTAAGAAACAACAACAACCTCCACCTATGTCACCTATGACTCCTAATGCTCAAATGGGACCCGGTCCTCAAATGCATCCACAAATGCAGGTAGCTACCTAATTAATATTTAATAATTACACATATTTTTATATTATATATAATACTAATCAATGTAGAGGGATTTGTTTTTATGCACAATGGCACAGTAGTTATATTGATTATGTAAATATACATATACATATAAATATTCTTTGAACAATTTTTACAACTTATAATAGCATTTAAAATAATATTTCTATTAACTTTGCACTTTTTTTCTAGTAGTTGCTATACTATTCTTGTTTTGGTATAAATTAATAAATAAAATATGTTAAAATGATGATTGATGAAACTTATTTCTTATTCAATTGGTATACCAACTTTTATTTTGCATAAGATTCTAACAAATGTTTTATAGTTATTTACAAGTTATTCTTTTATCGACACAAATAATTAAAATTAATCTAATAATACATTTGAAATTCTATAAAACTAATTAAGTCAATACGGACCAATACACTTTTTTGTATACCGATGTGTTATAGGTTTTATGTGTTATAAATTATAATACAATAGTTACTGCCGGTACTGTGTACTTAATAATTTTAGGAACACTGTACCCATACAAACCAAAATCATCATAATTTAATCAATATATTGCAAAATTATCATACTAAATAATTTTAATAATTTGTATTGGATTTTTTGCATGAATGCAGTTTTTTACCTATGCTCATTAGGTATTCAATTTTTTTATATTTATCAAAATCAAAACTTGTGTATTAATTGGAACTGAATCTGAAAAACTTGTAGTTCTTTTTTACCTTGGAAATTTTACTAAATACACTAAAAAAAAAAAATTATATATTTTCATTATCTTAAATTTTTAGGTGATTTTCTTAATTTTTTTAGTTCATAGGATTCCCAACCCTTATTATAATGTTTCCATTTTGAACTAAGAAAATGCATGTAGTTTGGTAACTTATGATTATTGTACATAGTTATTACTTATAACTAATAAGTAATTACTAATTAGTTATCTGACACTCTTCCTTATGTTCAAATTCCATCCTAATTAATTTTGTATATTTATGAAAGAATACACAGGGTCAGCATATGGGCTATAGTGGAGGTATGTTTCCGATGCAACCAGGTCCAGGTCCGGTTCCTGGTGCTGGTCCAGTTCCAGTCCCAGGACCAGCTCCTGGGCCATCTCCGGCTCAAAATCCTCAGTGGAATAGTTATGGACAGCAAGCACCGCAAGGAGGTACTAACTTTTATCCTCAACAAGTGCCGCCAACACCTGTCCCAGGTCCTGGAACAAGATTTGATCGTCCAGGAAATACTTCTAAACAAGCATTGAGTCATATGCTTCGTATGCGCTTGCCTACTAACCAATACATGGGTCAAACAGGACAGCAACCAAATATGAATCCAAATTTCCAACCTATGCCTAGACAGCAGTTTATTAGGTAAATTATTAGTCAATTGATGATCAAGAGTAAAGTAATTTTCCTTTAATTTTATATTCAACTTGTGTCATTAGAAGAGGACAAAATAATGTACCAATTCCACCTCCCCAGCAAAATACTCCACAAATGTACCCAACACAGCAACCAACACAAATGTATTCCAATATGCAACAAAGTAAGTCCATAAATAAATACATTAGAAAATGTAGTCTCAAACATTGTATTTATTAGGCATGAATCAAAACTATGGAGGTTATGTAGGACAGCAACCTGGAATGAGACCTCCGTACATGCAAGTAAGTGCTTAGATTAAACATTAATATTTTAGATTTATTCAATATGGTTTCACCATTCACCAACTTACCTCTAAAATGTTATTTGTACAATTTATACAAAAATGATATAGAATGAGTTTATTAAATGTTTGGAACTGTATTGTTCTATATTATATGCTTCCAATTAAAATAGCAAGTAAAATACACATTGATGTAAACATTATTCTTATAGAATTTAAGGTAATCTGTAAAAAAAGACCAAGAAAAAAAGAACAGGGAAAAAAACAAACAAAAAAAGAACAGGGAAATAAGAACAACCGAAAAAAAAACCAAGAAAAAATGAACTAATTTACAATAATTTATTAATTTTGATGATAAATGATAGTAACTAATAAAATAATATAATTATGAAATTCATAATATTGTTTAAAATATAAATTATTAAATTTTATAACTAGTAATAATATTATATTTGGCCACTAAGTTTTCATGTCAATGTGTCATTAATATATATAATGTCCATCCATCTTTATTAGATTGGTTTTAAAAGTTAGGCTGTTTTTTTTTTATTTATTAAATATCATAATTTCCATAATTTCATTTTGAAATATGCAGGAGGGTTATGCACATTATTGATTAAACCTTCGTCACAAAGGGGTCAGTTTTTATGAAACTTGTTTTTAACAACTATAAAAATAGTGGACAATTTATTTGTGATAGAACATTCCCAGTTTAAATCATTATTTTACTTTATTATATAATAATTCAAGTACAAGTATGTAAAAGTAAATTACAATAAGTTCCACCGTAAACTCCTTCATTGGATTAAGTAAATTACATTTTACTATAATTACATTTTATAAATATAAACACAATATTCACACTATAAACTATCAATAGACTTATCGATATTAACTATTCACTAGAATGATGTAGTACCAAAGCTGAAATTAGGATTATGAAATAGGGTTGACTAACTCTATTTAAAACATTAAAACATACCTAAACTATCAATTACTAATTGATAAAGTTTGTAAGTGAGATTGGGGGAACGGTAAGGTGCTTTTGTATATTATTGTCTTCTAAATACTATTAGATCTAAATTTGACTATTATTAAAAGTCTCAATTAAATAAGAAATACGTTTTTAATAAATGCTTGATACATAATACAATAATATGATATGCCTAATAAATAATAATAGATATTATGTCGGTTAATGAATATTTATTTTATGAATGTATTGTAATATGTAACAATCACTCTTTTTTTGTAAGTAATTAATTTCCACTTACAATTATTTTATCCATTCAAATATACAATAATATAGACTACAAGTAAAAAAAATTGAATTTACAACAGAATTTTCCAGTATTAAAAATGTCTAGCTTACATTATTTATAAGTTTGTTCTTTTTTCCTTAGTATTTTTTTTTCCTAAATTCAGAATTTAAACATGATTTATTGATGTGTATGAAAATGATGTAATCCTAATCAGAATAGAGTATAAATCCATAACGAAAAAAACCTGAGTTCATATTTTCCACATATTATTGACTTTATTGAGTTAAGATAACTTATGGTAATAATTTAATAGTTTCTAAATGTATTTATTTTAAATAATTTTTTTTTGAGTAACATTTTAGTTTTTAAAATCAATTATTTTATAAATGTTATAAATTTTAATTTAAGTTTTTAAATACAATTTTCTATCAATGATCAAAACTAATAGAATCAAAACGTGCCAATGAATCCAATGAGTGGCCCGCAGAATCCAGCACCTCCATACACTCGTCCAACTGGTCCGAATCAACAAGCACCACATTCTCAATACCATCAGGTAAATATTGTGAACAAAATACAATTATGTAATGTAAATATCTATCTAATTTATCCAATTAATTTAGTAAGTAAGACTATATAAACATATTCTATTTTTATGTTTTAGCAATTTAGTCAACAGCGTATTCGACATATGATGGCTATGCAACAACAGCAGCAACAACAGCAGCAGCAGCAACAGCAACAACAACAGCAACAACATCACATGCAAAGACAGATGCAAAATCCCCAACAAACACAACAAGGACATCCATATGGTTTACAGCCACCACCTTATTAGTTTATATTGTATGTGAACGAATTTGTGAATTTTATTTAAACGAGCATTGTAATGTTTATTTTAACTTATCCAACTTGTTTTGATATTTAGTGTAGTGTTATGAATTACTTTTTGTAGAAATTAATATTTATAATGTTTATTTTACATTTAATTTTGTTCTCTACATTTATTTGCTGATAAAAAGAATACTAAACATCTATTTAAGATAAGTATTGGCTCAAAGTGAGTTTATTTTGTGAATCTCGTGATTCACAAAAAAATAAAATAAATTGAGTGGGCAGGTGGGTGTCCTATGTCAATGTAGGTGATAAACCCAATTAATTATTTTAATATAATCATAGGTAAATAGGTATTGGCATTTGATTAAATTGAGTATAGAAATCAGCATAACTGTTATAGAGGCTATACTCTTATAGTGCTATACAGAATACAGTTACAGTAGTATAAGCGAACGTCAAACTTTTATACAATAAAGTACTTCAGTCTAAAATAGAATAAACCGTAGATGGTTTATAGATATTATACTACAGATAATTAAACTAACTATAACAATTATTAACAATATTTTAATTGTAATTATATTAATATGAATCTATATTTATAATTTATTATAACTCAAATTTTGAATATTGTACCTTAAAGACTTAAAGCGTAATATTATATTTTATAAGCATGGCTCGTAAGTTTTTATCTCAAAAAATGCCTAAACAAGTATGCACTTATGCCTTAAAAAGTTCAGAAATATGCATTAATATGCAATAAAAATATGCAGATTAAAAAAAGAATAAACCAATAGTAATTTTTGGAATAACAAGATATTATATCCATTTATATTTTTAAAAGTTATGTTTTATTTGTTTAAATGTTATTCCAAAAAGCAAATTAAAAAAATATCTAAAAATAAATAATAATCCAGTAAGTCGTTCACTTTAAATCTAAAAATGATAAAACAATTTCCATATATTTTATTCCCAAAAATTCTCATATAGTTCACCATCTCATATAGTAATTTTAAATTAAATTGTATAAATAAAATATCATGTTCCTTTGCTATTATTATCATAGATAATTACTAATTACTTTTTATCTATGATTTTTATGGTTTAGAAATATTTTGATTATCTTAGTAGTTGATAATAACTTATAACGTAAATACACCTAATAATATATTAAATTACATGTGCATATGTTAATTTTATATTTATTATAAACACTTTAAAGATATTACAACGGTTTTACACTAAGATATTGGAGTTTTTCTGGTAAATGGATATTCTTCTCTATCATGGTAAGGTTCATATGGATCATCTGGATAAAACCTCCTTTTCTTCCAATATTTTGTTGTCATTTTATCTAAAAGCGTTGACTGTTTGGCATTACAAAACACGTGTTGTCTCAATCTTCGTTTCCTAGCAGCTGGTTTTTTCCACAACTTCTTTTGTCGTCCACATTTAGTTCGAATCCATATACCCCTAAAAAATGTATAAGATACAGTAATATCAAACAAAAAAAATATTATTTTGAAATGAGTATCTTCTTTTCAGTCTGTTTTAAAATATTCATTTTAATGCTATTGATACTTTTGTCAATTAAATACTTAATATAATAAAAAAATATTCAATTTGTGTGAAATAAATGTAGATTGTTGTATAAAATAATGACAAAATATAATTTAAACACGTTTCAATGGATTTCAAGAACAATAAAGTAAATACAGTAGATAGATATAAATACATTAATTTAAATTACAAATGACGTAAGAAATTTAACTTATTAAATATTTAAAGAATTACCATCCTAGGCGATAAAATCTATCTACAACTGTTTTCACAGTTTTCCTTTTCCCTTTTTGTAAAGAGAACTTTGTTAGATTTCTCTTTTGCTGAAGGTTGAAATCAAACCTAAAAAAAGATACATTTGTCAGTAAAAGTGAAATACAAATAATGTAACGTAATATAGTTACTATAAAGTTAATTAATAATGATTTTAAATCAATAATATTATACTATATTCTGATTTTTAAGATCTTTGTCATAATATCATATCATAGTCATATAATAATATATTTTTATTTTGTATAGTATTTTCAAATATGTATACTATATTTCATATAAAAGTATCCTCAAGTAGGGATAGATTTTTGTCTAACTCGGTCAGACCATACCACTAGATTAAATCTGTTTTTGTTATCAGATTTTGTTCCCGACAAATGGCCGCAGATGAAAAGTTTCTTTACTGTGTTAATCTAAGCAAAATTCAAACTAGGCCATTGTAAGATTAATTTTAAAAAGTTGCGTGGCTTTCGGCACATATTTTTTACCGCAGAAGCCGACTGGAGGCGGTAGCAGATTCAAGGGGGAGGGCTGAGGGGCATGACAGTTATATTATATTTGTAGTTGTAATAATATGAGTTAATAATCAAGATTTTAAGGAAGAAATTTGAGTTCAAGAGCGTTCAAGAAGTTACAAGTTCAATATACAAGCGATACGTATTGGACTCAGATTTCGATACGAGCCGGTACGTAACTATTCCATACTGATACGTACTATTCCATACCGATACGTATCAAATTTTTCTTCTTGAAAATCTTAAATGATTATAAATTGTCGTTCAAATTGTGTTTAGACCAAATATTACGAAAATGTTGATAATAATTGATTGTAATCTATCAGTATTTTTTATTAGTGTTATATTATGTTTGCACAAAATATACTAAATATATAGAATTTTGTCATTTATTGTAAGTTTAGATGAAAGCATTAAATATAATATTTGTTATACAAATTGTTAACATACATAATGGCCTTCAAATCAAAAGAAACCATTTATGCATCAAAGATCTTAAATCAAATCTTAGGTACTTAAAGTTTTAACTTTTAAGTCTTGACAAAAATAAAAACCTATATTACCTCAAAATTAATTAAACAATCAGACAACATAAATTTCCATTTCCTGATTTAGCTAGATATTTTAATGTCATAAATAAAAATTATGTACATTATATAGTACTTACATTATACTAGATTGAGCAATAGGTATATTTTTGTTCATAATTCCTTCTGTTGATTTAAAATTGGAGGATAAAATGGACGAATAGTACCTATTTGTTTCAAAATTGTTAAGGCACTTATTTAAAGAACCTGTAGTTTTACTTGAAACATTCTCTACTTGTAGGCGCATAAGGCGAACACCTGAAAATATAAAATACTATTAAATAGATAGTTTGAAACTATTTATACATCATAATTATATTAGTAATGGTATGATTTAGCTACAGTGTCAAACGGTAGAACAGCACAGTGTCTTGACGCAACCACAGACAAAACATGCTTAAACTAGTGACAGAAATTAATTGGTTTTTGCAGTCTTAGAAAAGGTACAAATACTAAGTATATTTTATAAGAGAAAAAAATGGAAGTACTTGAGGAGAGCTTATTTTTATTTTTCGGATTTTAAGGGGGAAAATCATTTTTTAGTTTATTTTTTCTACTTTATAGATAAGATGGCACCTTAAATTTTTTTTATACTAGTAATTACATAGGTAGGTAGGAATAAATTAAATACATTGAAAAATCACATCGGAGCTAAACTAGAATTATGCCTTAAATTCTTAAAGAGCTCTGTTATAAGCATAACATAAACTTAAAAGCTATTTAATTAAAACTTTAATTTAATTTAATCATGGAATATCTGTCAAAAAGTAGGTACTACCGCAATCAAAATTTAGGTAGTAGAACCAAGTTATGATGAGCTGATGATAAATTTGTAGAACTTAATTACATCTAAATAATGATATAAGGTGTTCATTTAAATGTTTTGCAAAAATTTGTTTCATTTTAGTCCAAAATACTTTAAGCAGATATTAATAGATTATGTTACTAACCGGATAAAATAGAACCACAGGCTCGTCTAAACATTGTTTAAAAGTTATGAGAGTTTGAGATTTACAGACTACTCGATTACAGATCTCTAATATAATACAGAAATCTGGTTATATCATAATATACAATATAGTGTAGACTATTATAGTATACAGTATAATATACTCAATATAATATAGACTATATCTAAGGAAATTAAATTTCGTGACTGAAAATTATTGAAAATATACAAGCGGCGTGATCGACTATCAACACTGTTATAGCTGATAACGTGTTCGAGATTTCGAGTAGGTCACGGTCTAAGGCTGGGGCTATACACGGCGTATTCCGCAGCGTTTTCCGTCGAATTAAAAACGCATTGGTTTAAATCGGAGCAGCTATACACGACGGGCGTAATACGCCGCGTTTTCCACCGGTATATTTAAGCCATGGCCCCCAGCCTTATATTAGACCGTGGACTGTGGAGTACAATATATTCTATGACATCGCCAATGTATATTTTTCGTGGCCAGCAGGCACCCAAAGATAGCCCAATTGGCGAAAAATCGCCCAACCTGGCAACACTGGACTTCCTAAGACCCGTTCTTTTGTGGTTCATCATAGACATAATATAAATAATTTATTAATAATATGTCTATGGGTTCTATGCTTTGGTGGCGGTGGTAGTGCATCAGCGATTGACCATTGACGGTTGTTTATGGTTGGAGGACAGCTGTTTGAACAGCCACTAAAAATACTGAAAAATGCATGCGCAAATGCACTTATGCAGTCATGCATTCCGAATATTTGTAAAATATGCAAAACAATGAAAAAATTGTGCTTGTTTAATTATTTTCATTAAATTGTTCTATACTTTAATTTTTACGCTTGTTGTAATTTAAATGTAGTTCATACTTAACAGAACACAATTATTATAATCTTATATTATCATTCCGTGTGGTAACAAAAACATTGCGTCATATTTTTAGTGGAATAGGTAGGTACTTTATTTTTTTTGTATAACACTTCATGATAACAATATTTTTATTTATTTTTATTTTTTATAAAATACTTACAATATGGTAGGTTGAACTAATTTTTTCCAATAACAAATCGCATAATATATATATTATTTCATAAAATACTAACTATTATCAACTTATTTCTTATGGGTTATGAGTAGAGATCGGATTCCCGTGCAAGTGCATCTTTTTAAGGTGTGTTTTAAATCCTATGGAAACAAGCTACAAATCAATATCAAGAGATGTAGATTAAATTAAAGAAAGTTTTATTTTGCACAAATTTGCATGTTTCCGGTTTTTTTTTATGAATATGAATTAATAAGTACTTTTTTACAAATATTTTTGATCCATAATCTACTTTATTATTGGTATAATATGTTGTTGTATGAAGTATTGGACTTTTATATCTAATAATAATATAGTTACATATATATATATCGATAGAACGTAGTTAAGATAATGATTAATGACGATACTACTACGATTGTCGATTACATAAACACATACGACATACTGCAGTTTGTACTACAGTAATTCTATAGCGTCCGTAATTAACTTGTGTTTTATTGTTCTATATTTTTATATATACAACAATTTTATAGTTGATATCAATTAATTTAAAATGCCAACAATTGGTAGTAGTCATTGTTCTAAAATAAAGTGTTGGATCGAAAAGTATCGAGAACTGAAAAGAGAAGGCAAAATTATTTTTTGCACGTAGTGCAATAAGTGGCTATTGTTTGTGAACGTAAATCACAAGTTTACGCACACTTGTAATTCAAGTACGTACCTACCTACATTCTCACTAATTTTCTACTCAAATATATATATATCTACTCAATAATAATAATTATAACAATATTTAATGATTCAATAAATGGAAATGGACATAGATTTAACCTTTTCATGCCCACATTATGATCAGATAGAGATATCGAATTCTAGTAAAAAGCTTTTTTCATTAGAATTCTCTCAAAATGAATTTTATGCCATAATAATACCATAGAAAAATAAATACTAGGTATTATACTATTATAATTTTTGGTTAGTATCTGAAATCATGGTTTTTAATTTTCATCAGAAAGAATATTGTTGATAACAATTTATTTTTGTTTTATATTGTGTAAAACGAAAATTCGCATATTTCGGTGTTGGCTACACTGTTTTAGGATTAAAATTGATTACACAAGACGACAAAAAACACGGTTGTAGATCACGGTCTTCGAATATCTTCTAAGACCGTTGTAGGTATACTAAATTCACAGATTTCTATAATGTGTACAGTGTATCAGTGTTGTACACATAGATAATCATAATATAAGATATTTTTAAAACAGTTCAAAAAAAAAAAAAAATTTAAATTTAATAAAAATTGTTCAAGTTAGACCTAATTATTATTTTTAATTTTAGCCGAAAATCAGCGTGATTGTAATAATTAATATGCGAATCGTATTTTGCTAATGCCGTATGCACAGGTAACAACTATTATTCTTAAAAGTTCAAAACAATAATTAGCTTTGAAAATGTTCATTAAATTTTAATATTTTTTTTTTTTGAACAGTTTTGAAAAATACGATTAACAAAATGGCTATCTTGGAAATTTAAAAAACTTATTTTTCTATAAGATTTTTTTTAATAATTTTTAAATTTAAAAAAAAAATCGAATATTATGTTATTCAATCAGAATTTCCATACTTATGACTGTAAAAAAACGGCAGCATTTAAATATATTGATTTTCCACGGAGATACTAAGGATGATACGGGACTTCTAGGACACCCTGTATATAGGTATTAGGTACTTAATTCAAAAATTAATTAAGTAAGTACTTAAAATGTTCACCGAAATTAATGTTTATATTAGCCTTTTCTATACATATGATATAATTACAAAATATTTAACTCTTTTTGAGCTATTTATAGATATTTGAAATTTGAAATTTTTTTTTCTATTCAATGTCAATAAAAATGTATTACTCGATCAAAAGACTTGACAAATTAATACATGGTTCCTCATAAGTTGTTACTATAGGTAAGTATTTAAAAATATTAAATATACATAGGCACATTTTTTTTTTCAAAGCAGTTCGTTGAGATTTGAAACTTTTATCTATAATGGGTATATTATTGTATTTTATATACACAATGACTTTTCGAAACATTTAGAATAATTGTGTGGTATTGCATTATTGCATATATTTGTACCACGAATCTATTCACACCGATCTACGGTAAGTCGGTATTGAGTTTAAACTTAGTAATTGAATCAATAACAATTATATAACCTAAATATTAAATATTATTCACTATTATAATAATTAAATATAAGTAACATAACGATAAGTGCAATGTTTTTGACAAAAATTACCATATTACAAGTAGTAAAATAAATTACTACAATAATATAGCTAATTTAGTTACCCACAGATTACTAGAGCGCGGAAACAAAAAATTTTTTTTGCTTCTAAAGGTGACGTCAAATAAAAAATACACATCATTATAAAACCAATAGCTCCGCTCATATTCTTCAATTATACAACGGATTAAAATTTTTTATTATAAACGTTATTGTTGAGTATGATGGTCTCTTTTCACCGTCAAATCTGTCTAGTATAAAAAATTAAACTCTCGCTGTTTTAATATTATTGTATTATTTAAATTATCACAATAATAATTATGAATACATGATAGGGAGGGGTATGTTGTAAAAATAATAAATAATAAATTTACTTTGTACAAAATTGTATTTTGTTCTTCGAGCCCTTGTTCACATAATATATATGTATCTATATTACCTACATTCAAATATTTGCTCGATAAAATTCTCAATAAAATAAAAGTAAGTTATAGGCACCTACTTACTTAGTTCGAACCATTTGAGTATATGACATAAATGCCATAGATATATCTTTATATGCTTATAGTTTGAACACTCTAAGTCTTTAAATAAGTTTTGGAAAAATGGACGAAGCGTTTCGTAGTTCTGAAATGGAAGTTTTGAGGCCTGCAAACATATTATATTATATATACGTGTATTATAAGAATACTATTTTTCGTGATGTATTAATGTATCATGCGTGTATAACAATAGTGCACACAGCCAAACAGGGTCGAAACTCCATTGAAAATATGTCTTCTTTCATGACAATATATTTCTACAAAAAGTCCCTCTCTTCTCGTATCAGTAATATATAATGTCAATTGTCAGGAATATTATTATTAGCATAAGCTCCGCCGTAAAAAAATCCACTGTTTTCTAAATGTTCTAGCCGTGGTAATTTTACCGCTTTGATATATGCCACTACTCGACACTCGTTCGCGGCATATAATTATGTGACTTATATATCGGACAAACAAAAACATATACCTCTGTTCTCTATAGTAGTATGGTGTACTGTATTTTTTACTTTTCTGCAAATTATTTTTCATGCGTGAGTGTTATAATAAACCCGATAAACATTTGGTAAATAAAACAAAATTACCATGAAAACCGTAGATTTACCATAGGGCGTGGGTTTATTTTTAGTGACTGAAGTGTAGTTAATGACCGAAAAAATTGTATTCACCTCTGGGTTACATTCTTTAGATATTTGTTATTAAGAGTTGTATCCAAATATTTATGAACTCTTGAAAATATTTTGTACTTTACCTGTATCAACTGCTACATTTTTTTATGCACAAACAATTTACAATTTTAAAATACTCATAACTCGCTTTAAAATTAAAATATAATAAAAAGCCCATGAGGTTGTCTATATAATAATCTTACCTTAAGATTTTATAAGAGGTCAATTTACTCTAATTTTTAAGCTAACGGAAATACATGTGTTCTGCTTTGCGTATAATTTGCTATGTTACGCACTTTTAAGACGGAGACAACACATGCGGGTATCACGTCCTCCTTAGTATTAAGTCTTACCTAATAAATAGTATGACAGAGTAAATATTTTATCAATTTTCCTATCTAATATTGAATAATAACTAAATTAAGTAGTAATTATTATATACTTTGTTTATCATAACCGATTAGGGCTAACCTTATCTAACCTAACCTAACCTAACCAACTAGGGCCCGTTTTAAAATCATAGTTTAAACCTCGGTTACACTTAACCCGCTGATTTTACCGGCCAAATTCCGCGGTTGAACCTATTGTAATACGGGCCCTTATTCCTTGATGTGTTGGCTTTATTGGCATGTCACCGGTCAATATAATAATAATGCCAGATGAGGTTATCGTTCAACTGAGCATCCAAAAAATTAG
>NC_042494.1:109332837-109334293 GCF_005508785.2 Acyrthosiphon pisum | reverse complement strand
AAAACCGGATTTTGTATTATATTTTGTATTGTATTTTTTGTTTATCGTATTAAACACGGTAGTAGGAATTTATAATAAATGCTATTAAGTATTAGGTACTTTAAAGTTTGTGTTAATTCTTATTTCACCTTGATCCACACTTACTTCAATGGGTAACAAGTTAGGGGATTTCAAAAATGTATATTATGTACGTATTTATGGATGTATTATTATATATTTCATCCCCCCTAGCAAAAATTCCTAAATACGCCACTGGTTGTATATAATTTTGAGTAGGCTTCCCCCTCTTAATTTGTGGTTATCTACTATCTACAAATATATGTAGATTATAGTGTTATGTGTATAAATCGGAAATCCATACGATATTCATACATTTTTGGTTTATTGCAAATAAGGTAGAGGTAGGTAATAATATAATCATTATAGGCGTGTGAACGAATGTTGCTTGTAGGGCTATAGCCGCACCTGAAGTTTTTATTTTTACGTAGGCACCAAAAAATGGGCAAATAAAGATTAACTCCTAAATGTCTTTTCCATCTAATTGCTGGAATTTGGAAGTATTATTATGATAACGACAATGCATTTCAGAACACGAGAGATGCGTTATTTAATTTATATATAACACTTAAGTTTTCTGTTTAAGTATGCTTTTTTGAGTAGGTATGTATACTTTTCTTGAGAGGTGACAGTTTGAACTGAGAAGGGGTGGGTGGTAAAATATAGTAGCTACATCTGCCACATGGTCTGTGCATGCTTATGAATATAATATAAGATACATAATATCTAGCTGATGTGAATTCGTTATTGATACTTTCGAATATCGTAGTTCGTAGATGATAAGCTATATATTATATCTAATAAGTAAGTAATAACTATTGTAACAATGTAACATTTGTTACGTCTTAGATTCTTTATATACATTATACACTAAATAGTAAATACACACTAAGGTAGGTATAATTGACCAACACAAAATATACACACTCAACACTTTTTGACTCTTTCCAAATTATTATTTATTATTAAAATGACACACGGCAGTTAGTTTGATACTAACCATCAACATGAGCGAACTCAAATATACAATTATTAACAGCCATCTTCCAATATAACAACAGTAAAGTACTATTTAAATATATTAATAACTATTCTAGATTTGTAAACCAAACGTGTCTATTCATTGATAAAAATCTCTTAGGTCTTCCCTGAATAAGTAATAACTAATATATGATATTAATAAGGTTCCCCAGACCATCATGTTAAACTTTAATACCTTATTATATGGGTACAAAACGCATAAGGTCACATTTACTATCAAGGATCCCAAGATTTTATAGGTCATTGCATTTTAATGTTATGTATTTTTAAAACGGTTGTTCAAATACGTCTTTATCAGCATTTGTTTTAGATTATACCTTTCAGCTAGGTATCTTACTAAAATGTATTCAGCAATTGA
>NC_042494.1:109328946-109332737 GCF_005508785.2 Acyrthosiphon pisum | reverse complement strand
CTACCTATTTTAAATTGATAATAATAGTAGGTAGGTATGGGCTAACCTATAGTTACAGTTATTATAGTTGCCGCTTTAAAAATTTACTGAATTTAATTAATGATAATGTTACATTAATAATTTAGTCTTAAACATGCATTTTAATTATTCAGAAAATGAGCTTCCGCTTAAATAAATGAGTAGGTATAACTATTAATTATTATAGTTAACATATTATAATAAGTGGTTTTAAATTTGATGATACCATATTACCATTACAAATTTAAAATATCCACTTCAATGATTGGTTGTAGATATAGGAGATATTAATATAGCGTCTAAGTGCTAAGTGCCTATATTTTAAGTTTGATATTTTATGTAAGTTGAGGTATATAGTTGAGCTGAAGTCTATAATTGTATGTTTTATTTTTATTTTAATATCCAGCAACGCCAGTTTTCTATTTTTGTAAATATATGGTTGAAAATGTACAGATATATTCTTATTTTTAAATGAATACATTTTTTATGCTTATCGTTTTATAGATTCTGAGCGATTAATGCATTGAGTTTACAATATGATATGTGTCATGTGTTTTTTTTATGTCATTTATTCAATGACTTATCATTGAATTCAAATTTAAGTACCTATTTAAAAATATCCTTTATAGTGATTAGGTCATTTATAGTTTGATTAGCCTTTTATATGTCTATGGATTAGGTATACCGTACACTTGGCATCTTTATTTTGAATCTGCAGAGATTAAAGAGACTTATCGTTTTTTTTTTTTTAAATTATTTATTAAGCACACATTTTGTTCTATGAAATTTACAAAGATTTGCAAATCATATTATATAGTTTACCACCGCTGGGAGGCCTCTGAATTCTGTCAAATCTGCCTTTTTTATTTTTATTTTTATTTATTTTAAGCTATAAACCATCAATTGTTCCTATTTGTTCTTTTTTGTAACAGACTGAATAAAAAACATATGAACCAAAAAAAAAAATTAAAAAAAAATTATATAGTTATAAATTATAATCATTATTATGATAGTATTATGATAGTTATGTATTAATTTACATAATTGTAAATTGATAATAATAATAATATTTTATTAACGGAATAAAGTTATGATTTACAATAATATAATAATGACAGTTGTAGGTACCTACATGTGTGTGTTGTACTAAAAATTATTACAAATAATAGAAAAAAAAATATATACTAGTTAGAAATTAAAAGTTTGACGATTTATTAAACAACTAATTGACAGTTAGGTAATAATCTAAAAATAGCAATTTAAAGAACTAAGAGTCATATTGAATAGGTCCAAGTTATTGAAAAAGTTTCCACATGACATTAAAATATTTGAAGGGTAGTAAGACATGTAGTTAATTTAAATAATTGTTAAATAAAAAGGATATTTATTTCTTGAATTATTTACATTTACTTCGAAGTTAATACGTTCTAAAAGTTCTGGACAATCAATTAAATTATGTAGTAGCTAAAAAAGAAATTTTAAATTTAACATTTTAAATCTACTGTTTAGGGGAAAAATATTTAAAAAAATACTAATATTAATATACCCTGAATGAGGACGTCTTTCAAAACGACATTTAAAAAATAAATATCTCAAAAAATTATTTTTTATACTAGATAGACTCTGGTTTTGACAAATACTTTCCGAGTGCCAAATTAAAGAGGCATAGTCAATATGGGAGCGTACTAGGGAATAATATAATATTTTTAAAGCTGAACTACCGTTCAGCACATACGTTTTAATAATCCCAGCTTCATAAAAGATTTATTACTAATAAAATCCACATGATTGCTAAAAAATAATTTTGTGTCAAATGAAACTCCTAGTTCAAAATCCGTATAAATTACGTCTATTTGAGCTTTATCTACAAATTAATCTAAAATTGATTATTTAAATATACATTTAATTAGTAATTGTTGAACGCTTAGGACAAAAGCCATGTTGTTCATTAAGAAGAATATAATCACAAAGGGGGAAAATAGTTTTGTTAACAAGTTTAGAAAAAAATTTAGGAAGTATAGAAATCTTAGAGATTGGTCGATAATTTGTGATTTGAGATTTGTCTACTTTTTTAAATATAGGTGAAATAAAAGAATAGGTACTTCCATGTGTTGGGAAATATACTTGTTTGTATTGACTTATTAAATAAAATGATTATAATTGGTGACAAAATAAATGCTATTTCTTTAAGAAATTTGAAGGAAATATTATCAGGACCTGTGGAGTAATTAGATTTTATGGACCATAATTCATTAAACACCTCCATAAGAGGAATATTTATTGAATTAATAGAAAGTAAAGAGTTTTCAGAAATATTATAATTACTATTAACTTTGTAGTTAGTCGATTTACTTAATTTATTAGCATTAGAAAAGTGTTGCTTAAATAAGTTAACAATATCAACCCCAGTATTAGCTTCAACATTATTATAAGATATGGAAGCAGGTAACTGCTTAGTAGATTTCTGCAAATTATAAAAATTTCAAAATAATTTACGGTTGACTTTGATTAAACTTTGAGTTTTACTAATAAATAAATTATAATCCCGATATCTAGTAGTTTTACATTTGTTACGAATATTTGAAAAATTAAAATAAGACGTGGGTGTTTTTAAGATTTTGAAAATATGGTGTGAATTTTTTTCTTTAATTAAAATTTTTAGTTCTTTACTAAACTAAGCAGGGTAAGATAACTTATGTCTACGGACTTATGGAATAAAATTAGTTATTCGTATCTAGTAAATAGTATCGAAATTGTCATTAATATTAAAATTACAATTAAATAAATTAGACCAGTTAATAGACCCTGTATAAGACACAATTTATGTGTAATCTATTACATAAATAATGATAATTATAATTAATAATTCAAATGTTTATTATTATAATATACTGAACCAAATTGAGTCTCTATACCGTATCTGTATCGTTTATTACAATGTATATAATATTATAATGAATTATAATTACTTAGGTAGATACTTAAATGTGAAAAATTAGTAAATTATATAATCGAATTGTGGTCTGCGTGTTGAAAATGTATATTATGTTTATTTTTTGGCCCTTGACATCAATAGGGTGACCGATTCCTAATATAAACAATATTAAAAAAGGTGGGTAAGTGGATTTCGCTCTGCTGTACAGTAGGTTACAAGTGGGTCACTGTATAATGGATGGTATTAAATTTGAATTCAATGATATAATATCATTGTATAAGAAAAACGATTCTGAGCGGAGACGGTATGTCATTCTAGGTATAAGACATAATATTATAGTATAGTCTATAGTATTTAAAAAAAATTTACCTATAATAGGTACCTATAATAAATTCCAAATTAATCATATCATAATATCTATTAGGTACTTATAACGCGTTATACATCAACAACAAACCGTGATACTATCATAGATATATAATAGTATACTTTAGAAGTTTCAAGTATACCCAAGAATAATATTATACAATCACAAAAAAATAACTAAAATAGTTATTCTAGGTTTTTAATATGTAATTTCGTCCAAATTTGTACTTAAAATGACTATAAAAATAAACTGTGTATATGTATTTTTTAGATTTTTTGGTAACAGAAACTTACGTGGAATCTTGTTTTAAATTTTCAATTCTTAGATACAAAAGTTGAACATTTTATAAATTTTTAACTACAAAATAATTATTCAAATTAAAATTTGATAAATTTTGTCAAAATTCGATCTTTAAATGCTTATAAAAAAAAATTGTGCCGCAGTGTATTTTTAATATTTTTCAACTGATAT
>NC_042494.1:109327057-109328217 GCF_005508785.2 Acyrthosiphon pisum | reverse complement strand
AATATAAACATTCAGTCAAAATTTCATGTATCTACGGTCATTTTTTTTAAAGTTACACCAAAAACCAAATTCAATTTTGTGAAAAATCGATTTTGCGTAAAAATTCCCGTTTTTCTTTAATTTTTCTTTGGTTTTTCTTGGCGCTTTTGAAAATTACTAGGAATTTTAAATTTTGACCTCCCCAACGCACCAACGATATTCACTTTTCAATCGAACGAGTTACTGAAGTTGAAAATCGAAGCATTATTTCGACTACTTATCGTGTACACAGACACAAAAAAAAATAAAAAATAAAAAAAAAACACACATCATTGTAAAATCAATACATTCATCGTTCCACTCAGAATCTAAAATTAAAACTTTTTAAATATAGGATTTGTTACATCTAATATAGTATTTAATTTTATCAGTTTTTGAAGCCTTATATTTCAAATATAAATATAGGTCAACAGTTATTAAATTAAATCATATGTACCAATCTCGTAAGAAACTTAATTTTGAAAAGTTAACAATTTTCAAGCTATATACATACTGTTAAAACTTAAAAACAATATAATAATATGTGCCTAATAATTTGATTTGAAGCGAAAACTTTTTTAGCGGCGTTGTACACTTTTTTTGTGATGGGTAAAAAATGATAAAATGGCGTCAGAACACGTAAGACCATTATGCGAAAGAAAGACTACTACTACTACTACTACTACTACTACTACTACTTTTTTTTTTATTTTAACTTTCCGTAATGTAATTAAGGATAATCTACAATGGACATACTTATATACTCCGGCCCACGAGAGTCCATACGTAAACCGCGCATTCATATAGTAATACGTGACGTCTGTTTTCCCCCACCATGATGCCATTCCCACTATTCGGCAACGTGCCGATGCGCAGTGACGGACGCGTTTTTACGTATGGACTCTCGTGGGCCGGAGTTTAGTATATCAATCTAATACCTATAGATCTAAGGTTTATACTTTATAGTTTCGTTATCTAATATAACTATTTAGTATTAACTTTGTTCCAACTAGATTTTTTACAGATTGCTTTGTGACTGCATATAATTTATATTGCAACTATTATTGTTAAAACATAAAACTTTAAATATATTAAAATTATTGTCAAAATATTTTACTATTTAATTTTGCTTATATTTTGAT
>NC_042494.1:109325277-109327007 GCF_005508785.2 Acyrthosiphon pisum | reverse complement strand
TACGGTCTTTTTTTTTTAAAGTTACACCAAAAACCCAAAATCGATTTTCTCGAAAATAGATTTTGCGTAAAAATTCCCGTTTTTCATAATTTTTCTTTTGTTTTTCCCGGCGCTTATGAAAACTACTGGGAAATTTAAATTTTGACCTCCCCAATGCACCAACGATATTCACTTTCTAAACGAACAAGATACTGAAGTTGAAAATCGTAGCATTATTTCGACTACTTATCGTGTACACAGACACAAAAAAAAAATAAAAAAAATAAAAAAACACACATCATTGTAAATTCAATACATTCATCGTTCCACTCAGAATCTAAAATTTGAGAGAATAATGATAACATTTAAAAGCAATTCTTAAGGTACATAATACTTATCTTTTTCTTTAGCCAAACTTACTGCAGTGGCGGTTTTGACATGTAATTTTATATGCAGCTGAAAAATATTAAATAGTAAATACAAAATACACTGTTACTCTAAACACGGGAACAAAATATTTGTTTTCTATAAATCGAACAACAGTCAACAATGAACAAACTAAAACAATAGCTAATATCTTCAGAGACCGTGGTAAAACAATAATTTTATCATATTCACAGATATACGTAATTAATATTTTACGAGCAAATGATAACAAACGTGCGACGGCCGTGATGTAAACAGACTTCTATAATACTACAATATATAGAAATCTGTGGCCGTGTATCAGTGACAACAGCAGCGCGCTCCGAGTGCCGCCCCCACGAATTAAGATTTATACCTATATCTTAATTCGTGGCAGCACCCCCCCCCCTCCCTAGAAAGTAGCGAGGCTGCATACAAATATACAATTTATGTACAATATACGATAGACCTTATACAGTTATACAGTCTATGCTATGTACCCAGAATGAGCATGTCTTTGAACTATTTTATATTGAAAAAAAAAGACTGTTGTGACTTCCAATTATTATCCTATTGGTTATTGACAATATTATGATTTAATATTTATTAGATTTTTAAGCGTTGGCGCCTGGCGAAGTTTTTCAGAAATTGTTATTATCATTAATTATGAATGGTTTAGTACTTTAGTCGTCACTTGTTTATTGTCTTTCAGAAATGTAAAATATTATATTAACACGAGTAATAAATTACTATTTTCCACAAAATAATAGATATTAAATTATAATTAGGTATGGTTGATAGTTGATTAATATAATTATGAATGGTATAAAAAAACTAAAAAGGTTAGGTACCATGTACGTCCTATATACAATTATATCACACATAAAATATAACCATGGCTAAATATATAGTATATTTAGCCACGAATATAACTATAAAGGCGGGTTCACAACTACCCGTGTCGTGTCGTGTCGTGTGAATTGTGAATTCCGAATCAGGACGATACCAACTTGGTATCTAATCAAAATATAATAGATACTGTGGTACAAGTGCAGTTGCCGGTGGCGTGAAGATGATGTTGTTGCTGCTGTGTTAACAACCGCACTTACCAACATATACGCTTACTGTCTGACTCCGTTGCAGAAGGTTTTAAGGTACACAGGTAGTGAATAAATTAAACACCGAATTGGTTGTGACGCGTTGCGTCGAGATCGTTTATTGTTTGAACACGATAATATGCACGTAGGTCGTACGCAGTACGACGACAAGTAGGTAGGTACATAAAATCGCGGTCGCGCGGTCGGTCGTGTTGGGCTGAATCGTGGGTGCTCGATGCACACGCGATC
>NC_042494.1:109324937-109325177 GCF_005508785.2 Acyrthosiphon pisum | reverse complement strand
TTCATCATGAAATTAGTAAATTTAGATTTATAATTTATATTCATGAACTTAATCGATTTCTGTGATTTTTTTGGTTTAGATAAACGTATAAGGATTACATTTTAACTACGCAGAGCTTTCATTAAGACGGGCATGTCGTCTCTCTTTGTCCGTTGTCTCATTAAAAAAACATTTCACGGAATATATTTGTTTTTTTTTTTTATTCTTTCATCTCAAGTTTTAATTAGAAAACTCAGCATT
>NC_042494.1:109287800-109324837 GCF_005508785.2 Acyrthosiphon pisum | reverse complement strand
ATGAATGGAAATGTTATGCTTTAAACTTGAAATAAATTATGATCATATTTGACTTTGTTAAACTACTATTTAATTAATCGGCTTGTACATTCTGTGTATAATGTTTGTAGAAATGTTGAACAATGAATTACATGAGCAGTTGTCATTTGAAGATGTTTTTGTCATCAACGAAGACGTAATGTAGTGACGCTATAATATATTTGCACCTGCAGAGTACCTACTTAACAAACAGGGTAAGTGATAATTATATTTTATTATTATTATTTATGGTAACCGTATACAGTCCAAACTACTGCAGCAGCTAAACTTTAATTAATTATTTATCATGCTCTAGAAAATCTCAGTTTCCGTTTGTTTATTGTTAATGCTTAGAAATTTAGGAATGAGCCTATATAATTTCGAATATTAAATGTACATTCCAAATTACCACATGCATTTTATATTGTTTTACTTACTGTAAACAGATAACTTCGCCTACGAAAGTCTGAAATTAGGTTTAGCGCCGGGTTCGCCTACTTGAAATATTAAGTTTTTAAGACCTATTATGTAAGTGGTAATCGATGTAATGGAAATAGATAGGATCGTTTATTTTACTAACTTTGTAATGGTATTGCGGAGTATCGGAATCCTGTATTTTTATATATAACATGTATCGAAACTAGAAAGTATATTTCATATATATATTTTATGGTATATGTACATTTATATTAGTAAAGCTGAAACCAACTCTGTGTGTTTCGAAAAATTAAAGACAAAAAACGAATTATTCATGCGTAAAATCGCCAACGAACTAGCAGCGATGGCGTTTCGTATATATTTTGATGAAGACATGACGTATAACAATCATGTCGCATGTCTATCCGACCGAAAACGCACGTCGAGAGAATAAATTGTTTCTTTTCGTTTATAGCCATTTTTTTTTTTATAAAATCGTTCTACCATGTGTAGTATTACAGATGATGTTGCGACCATAGTCATATAAAACAACTAGATAGCCGACTATATATTACATTGCCATAAGAATGTTGAAGTCGGGCCGCCATATGCCAACAGGGCAATATTTACAAAATAACTCAATAGATAAGACACTGATATCTGATAATAAATCAATATATATCAATAATATCAATCATGCGATTTTGTAAACATTGCCCTGTTGGCATATGGCGGTTGACTTCAATATTATCCTGTAGTCGGCTATCTAGTTGTTTTAAATGTCTATGGTTGCGACCGAAAGAGGGTATGATATATTATATAGGTATAGATGCGTCTGAAATTTTCAACCCCATCTGAATGACCTAAATATTTTTAGACTAATTTTACTACACAAACAAATGTTACGTCGTAAACGATTATTTTTTCTCTTGAGACAGATAAAGAGAAAGATAGAGAGAGAAAGAGAAAGAGTGAAGTGAAAACTTTAAAACATCGTAAAACATTGGCCCCCTCTACCGCATGATAAATTTGTATATATATATATATATATTTATAAGTCGACCAAAGAGGATTTTCGTGATGATTGCGGAGGAGGGTAGGTGTGTGTATATCTGCGGAGAGTGTGCACATAAATTTCTAAGGGGTGCTAGGCAGGTCCTGCATGTGTTAGTTAACGAGGCATCATAATATTATAGATATGTCTACACGGACCCACAACAGTACAAATCTATGCTGCCAGCGATTTTGTAATATCGTATCTATATGGTTGACGGCGGCATATAGTGTGAAAGTTAGGAGCCCTAAGGCTTTAGGGGGGAAGATGTCCTATTAAACACAGAATTTAAATTACTAAATAGTAAATAGTGATGCTAGAAAGAGTTTGACGCCAGAAACTGATAAAATAAAAAAAAATAATAATGATAATATTATTTTACTATTTATAGGTAGGTACTTATTTATTGAAAACAATAACATTGTAGGCACCTATATACTATGTATATGCCTACATTAAAATTAAGTTTTTGAACCTTGATTTGGTTAAAAAAAAAATTCAGTTTTCTTTATAGTGTGATAAAAGTACTGTGCCCCCTACCCCAACTTGGACGTACTTGGGGGTCACCGGAGGCGCAGGCCTAAATAGAACGCTGATAGTTACGAACAGGCGTGAGGTACTATAGTATACTGTATACATTAGCTAATGATGCCGCGTCGACGGCGTTTACGATCCTGCAAACGACGTAGGTGACAATTATTAGTGACAATACCACATCGACATCGACAACGCGACGCGTCGTACACCACGATGCTGTGTATAATAACAATAATCGGTATACGACAACGTGTGTGTTCTCCACACTCGTGTAGAAATTGTCGGCTGTTGACCCGCAACGACAACGCAGCCGTTTAGACGTGCACGCACACCCGTGTACTCGCGACGTGCCGCCGCCCAGGTTCCGTGGCCGTTCATCTCGAATGTCGAGCGATGTTTGTTTGTTGGGTTGGCGGGGGGAGAGGTGGTGGTGATGTGAAAAACGAAAAAAAAAGATATAAACCACACCGTAATACCGTATACCATAATAATATATTACTGTGTGTATATACGCACCCTAACCCGCCCACGCGCGACGTTGCACACAAAGAGTAATATTGTCGAGTCTGTGCTTCGCCCCCCCTCCCCCACCACCTACCACTTCCACCACCCACCAGCGAACGGCCGTTAACTGCGAGCGGCGGTGGATTATTAGAGTAATCAATAACGCGCACCCCATTCACGACGGCGACGACGGCGACGAGGGACGCGACGCAACGCGAGCGCGAGCCGCACACGCGAACCATCCCGCCGCGGCGTCGGCGGGGCGCGTGCGCTGCGCATCCCGCGGTGGCGCGCGTCTTATCACTGCCGTCCCGTCGAGCGTTTCGCGCCATCCGCGCGCGTCGATCTCCGTAGTACACTCTGGCACCCCGGTCCCCGCGGTATCGCAGCCTGTGAACGTATTGTTATTATTACTATCACATCGACACGTTGTAATTGGCCACTCGCTCGCTATCTCACCGCGTGAGCAGATCGCGACGGAGACACGCCGTTTTGACACTTGCATTCGCACTCGCGGCACACAGGCGTGTGACGATCGTGTCGCTGCGTGGACGCGGTGCTGCAGATGTCCATCATCGCAGGCCGTCGAGACGACCGCTCGCCGCACCAGCACCATCTCAGCAGACTAGGCGGCGGTAAAATCGTCGTCCAATAAACAAAAAAAATCTCCTCCGAAGGCTGAACAATATATAATAATATTGTATTATTATAGTTCTGTGCCTGATAATATTTGTGGTCGTACCGGAAGCAGCCGTGTAGCCGATAGGTAGGTAGGTACCATAAGCGCTGATGTTGACCAGCATTTTTTTTAGTTTAGTGTTCCGATTTTAGTTTATATCGCCGAGTTTCAATTCATTCCGGAAAAAAACTTTCGATTCGGCATTAGAATTAACATGGTATGAAAAATATAGGTATATACTATATTTTAAAGATACCTATGTTTAGAATTAGAATGTTTATGCGCTAATGAATTAATATAAGTCACTAAGAAATAGCTAAATATGCATAAAAAAATTGAAAAATATGCATTAAACATTTTTGTATTTAAATATTTTAATGAAAGGTCAAGGTGTTTAAAAAAATATGTATAATTAATAATTATAAAATTCACAGGTACATATAAATTTAAAAGTTACCGAAGTTTTAAGATAAATAATATTATGATTGTTACATCCAGAGCCTGATTTACAAATTTCGAGGCCAGAGACTTAAATAAAAAGAGGCCTCATATAAATGTATTATCTTATTCAAAAATGTATATTTTATTTTATATAATTACATGTTACACTTAATTACATTGATCTTTTTCTAAGGTCTTTCGAAAACTCATCAATAATGTCATCATATGATAATTGTTTTGTTATTTCATGTTCTACTATTAACAGAGTCAGATTAGTCTGTCTTGAGATAAACATGATCTCAATCGAGTTTTTAAACGTTTTAATGCTGAGAATGATCGTTCACTGCTACAATTTGTACAAGGCATGGTCAAATAAATTTGTAACACAGTTTCAATATTAGGAAACGTTTGAATCGTGTTCATCGATTTTAGATATTTAAGTTGGTATTGAGGATCATATCATATCATCATGAGGTCTTATCATCGCTAAACAATGACATTTTTAACTCTTGGAATTGTAGCACTTCATCAACAAAAATTTCTTTATCCAAGTCATCGGGGAAATGATCCAATAAAGTTGATGTATTCTTGATAATATCTGACTTTTTCATATTGTTTTTGAATAAAAAACTAAACTTTTTTTCTATTTCTAAGTAAGCACTATTTCTCTTTTTAAGTTCAAAAATTAATTTATCACAAATAACATAATATGTATTAATAATACAATTTTCTGACATATATATCATTCTTTTTTTTAATTTTATGATTCTATAAAAAAATATTCAATGTTGCATTGAATTATTGAAATAATTACAAAATTACAAACTAGCAAAAAATATGAGGACCGCTCCAAAATCGGGGCCGGGTGACTAGTCGCCCAGGTACCCCCTAAATCAGGCCCTGGTTACATCAATTGAGGAGCTCTATCGAAGATTTTATGTTTGTCCCCGAGTAGCAATGTAGAATTATTAAAAATAAATAAATAATAATTTGTATACAGTTAATCTATATTCTACTTATATAAAATATAGATATACGAACTTGGATTCAGTTTTAGTTAATTACAATTTTTTTGTATTTTGTATCAAATATCATAAAATAAGTGACATAAACCAGAAAAAAGCTAAAATATGCAATTTAAAATTTTGATATTTAAAGATTTGAATTTATAGATATTAGTAAATTACCTATGAAACAAGTTTCTATCTAAGTATACATTCAAAATCATGAACAATTACTGTGAGTATGCATAATATTATATTGTATACTATACGTTATATCAATGATTAAATATTTGTGGAATGCGTTCATAATGACGTAGATCATAGATAATTATTTACAACTGCGTTTTGGACTCAAAAAATCATAAGATTTGTCATAAATTTGGTTTTAAATATTTGTGTTTTGTCATTAAGTGTTGGTCATGAAGAAATTGTTAAATCATATTTTATAAAGACAATAAGAATTATTACGAAAAAACAAAACGATTGAATCTAGGTTGAGAATGTATAATAGAATAACGGTAAAACAATTATGAATTAGTATAAATATTTGAAATTATTCATAATATTTCATTTAAGAATAATATATATAATATATATAAAATTGTATTCAGCATATTATTATGTAGTTCGAGTATTTATTTGAAATTAGTTTAATTTAATAAAAAGGTTTTACTATATTCATAGAAAATAAATTTAAAAAAAAGTATTTTACGATTTATAAATTTATATACATACAAAAAACTTTTCAATTCTTTTTCATGTTTGACATTCCTATATTTGCCGACAAATCATGTAAACTGAAAATAAGTTGATTTATGAATTGTTAAATAATGAAATCTAGTCTTTCCTATAATTGTACACCTCCTTCTATGAATCAATATTATCCAATTTTATTTTTAACATAATTCAATTTATTAGATGGGTTTAGCTTTGTGCTACAAATTACGATACTTCTTGTCCATGTTACTTTTTACTGCGTGGGTAATTGGTTTAAATTGAAAAAGCATTATGTTTTTCCGGAAATTTTAGTGCCACTTGGGAGCTTAATGTTGATATATAATTTTCCTAAGTCGTTAAGGAAATTATTTTATCCGAATCCCATTTTAAAATCGCAGGTCTACTTACATTTATGTTCCGGAATAGAGTTTTACTTAGACTTTAGTGAGTATCCAATTATTAATATTTTAGACATTAAAAATAATATACCTATTGCGTAATAAGCTTTTAATCGGTTTGGTTTTAATATTTAAAGCTGAAATACTTTATACTTCATAATTTATGTATTCACGAGTTTTAAAGTTTTTTCTAAAATTGAAATTGAGTTTTCCGAAAGTATAAATTCTAGAAAGAAATATGTTCTTTTTTGAAATTCTTACCTGTGACAAGTACATGGAGTGTAAACGGCTTAACATGATTGTGTATACCTATACACAAATGTGGATTATATGGCTTTTTTATGCATTCGTGGGGCCCATATCTATGTAGATTTGTAAAACTGTCTGTTATTCCTTTAAACAATTTTGATATTATTATATTAAAAAAAAAAAAAATAGAAAAAACAATATATCTAAGCATTTTGGTGAAAATTTACATATATAGTGTATTTGGTAATTCGATAGGGGTGTTTACTTGTCGGTATTTTCGTTGATTTTCAAGTTATTTAGTTAATCCGGTATCTACTATATAGACATTAAATGCATGTAAAATATGAATGCTAATTTACGAAAAGAAAAATAATGTTTTATGCAACAAAATTGCAATTTATTTATTTTTTCTTAGATACTTACGCACTTTGATTTTGAAATATTAAAATTAATGTAATTTTTTCTGCGTAAGAAATACACAATACATATTATTTTGCCACGCATTTATCTATAATAATAATTACAGTTTAACAACATTAAATACCATTCTCTCGCGAGTTTATTGCGAATTATTCGAAGAGAAAAATATTATATGGGGGCTAATGGATAAATGTTATCTTTTAAACGACCAAAGTTATAAGTCCCGAGAGATTGTGCGGTATTATTTGAGAGTTTGTGAAGGCGAATACAGTGGACAATAGAAAGTCAAAACTAACTTTACATTATAGACTATTTGCAATTATATTTAACAATTTATAAAACCATAAAAATCGGCTGGTTATTTCATTCCTATATAGTCCCAAAAGAGTCGTTAATCTTCAACGACACACGACAGAGCCTATATTCACGTAATATGCGTATCGAGGCTGAAAAAAGTGGTTTACGTGACTTGTATACGCATACAGCTCTTATATAGCCATATAACGCTATGGTGACGATGTCAGTTCACGCGGACAGCTGCAGTCTTGATGGTGTGGAGGGTTTTTTCCCATCATGTACGGTAGCTAATTTCAGTGAAAGCTCTAGTGTGTTGAGACTTATGGCCGAGCGTATAGTGTTGAAACACCAGTGTCTACCGGCCGAGGTTTATGGCAATTTATGTGCTGTTGGTCGGTAAAGATCCCTCGTTTTGGAACTTTGAATTATTGAAGAATCGCCAACCTACCCTATAACGAAAACGACCCTCCTTGGCAACCGCGGCGCGTGGTCACGATTTCCATCCCTCGTATCGCACTAAACTCGAGGATTCTTATGTACGGTTTTGTCGTTAGAGGATAAAAAATAAAAACGTACTTTGGGTAAGAGAAACGGGAAAAACTTCTTTCACGCACATGCACGCATCATTCCGGGGGGAATCGTTCTGTCCATCATCGTTGCCGGGAGAACGTCCCTTAGGGAAGTCGTGTTACTCCGTCCCTGGGAACATGTTATACACTATACTCTATACTATATAATGACGTCGCGATTGTTGATATTAGATAAAAGCTTAATAAGAATATGTTCTCTGCGTTGAGACTAGGGATATAAAGAAACCACTCGCGATATTTATTAATATTTACTTAACCACTTTCTGTACATAGCAGTTATACATTAATTATCGCATAATATAATAATATGAACTATTAAATGGTTTTAAATAATAATATGTTGTGTGGAAAAAAATATGATATTAAAGCTCAATATCGATTTTTAAGGTATGAGTTGAATAGTGTTTCAAAGTACATATTATATAATCTATTTATTTATTTATTTAATATAAACTGATGCGAGTCCTAAAACACAAAAATATATAAAATGTAGTTAATTTTACAGATTATAGATAATATAAAAAAAATATACCGACTATATAATACTGGCGTATCATTTAATTATAAACATGTCAATTTATTGGCTATTTTATTTTTTAATGTTTAAAAATTTAAATTTTATCAAAAAGTTTAAGTCACACAAAGGCATTCAGATATAACGTTGCAGAGTAAAAAAAAAAAATAATCGAGTTTTTAGTGTGGTAAAAAAAGATTATAAATACACTCAGGTATCTTATCTAGGCTGCTTTAAACTTAAATTATTAATTTATATTGTAATTTGCAGCTAATACATTATTCTAATAGGTACAAGAATTTTAGCTTGTCTCTTACCTACCCATATATATATATATTAGTAATTAATACATCAATTATTATTAGTGTAGGTAACTATAATGTTTCTCGTTAAGGGGATTCGATACCGTGATTTTCTGTTTTTGTCTAACACACGCGGGACATAGTATTTTAGACGTGTTTTTTGCCAAACATACCAATTGATGTAATGAAGCGATAAGAATTCTAAAAACAGATTAGAATTCGTCATCAATTCGACTTGAAATCGACTTACCTATATTTTTGATTTTTTGGTTTTAGCTTCTCTAAAAATTGAAAAACAAAAATGTTTAAATACTCTTTTTTTATATGACTTTTTCTGGAATTTAGGGGATAATATCAAAAATGTGAGGAAGTCGATTTCAAGTAGACTTGATGTCGAATTCAAATCTGCTTACAGAATTCTTATCGCTTCATTAGATCAATTGGTATGTTTGGCAAAAAACATGTCTAAAATACTATATAACGCGTGTGTTAGACGAAAACAGAAAATCACGGTATCGAATCACCTTAATGCGTATAATTATCACAACAGGTAGCCGGTTAGTAATAATTTTCAGTAAGAATATTTTGTTGTAAGGTGTTTCAATTAGTGTTGGAAATCGCGTGTTTATCAACCATAAGCATATTATAGATATCTACCTACCTACCTACTTACCTACCATAATAGGCTTGTAGACCATTTATTTAATTTATATATATCCCACATTCTATATAGTAATAAATAATAGTAATTAATTAGTTGGTTTCTAACTATCATTATTATATTGTGTTTTAAATTGTAAATAATAAATAATAGTCGATTGAATTTACGTTACGATAGTTAAGTTATACTTGTATTACAGTTTATGATAGTAAACAATAAGTTTAATGAGATACGCATTAATAGTTTGATTAAAAGATTTCGAGGAACCTGGTGATTTGAATCGGGGGCCCTTTACGTTCATATACCTTACGACTTTACGAGAATAATTAATAAATCCACAACATAAATTATGTCACATAATATTATTTAATAGTTAATATATAGTAGTATAATTAATTTTCAAACCTTATATAATATGTAAATTAAGTCATCTAAACATTAAATGGGTTTGGTTCACGCAGTGGTGGATCTAAAGCTTATCTAAGAGGAGGGGGTGGGGTGAATAGGGATATTTATGAATTATGAGTGACATAACATATAATGTGATAGAATGAAGACATGACATGTATTATTTATTCATGCATGTTGGTGAAAATAATTCTTGACTTCTTTATATTATGATAAAATCTAATTCTTATAGCATAAATTCTTGGCCACTGGAAGAAAAATCGACTGAAAGGATTGAAAGTGCTTGTTTAAAACGTACATTTTTCATAAAGTCTACTTGAGATGAACTTTTCCACATTTTCGAATTTTTTTCTCCAAATATTTTAATATGACAACTTTTTAATTTCTTCTTTTAAATATAATTATTTTTATGATTTAAGGGGATAAAATCAAAAATATGGAAAGGTAATCTCAAGTATAGACTTGATGATAAATAAAAATATATTTTTAGAATTCTTATCGCTTCCCTAGATCAATTGGTGGATTTTAAATATAACAATACAGCCTATATTCTTTTGTTGCTCTTGTTTTTTGAGAAAAAAAAGAACATCACTGCTTTCAATCCCCTTAAGACTAAAACAAGCCGTCACAGAATATCAACTGATTAAACATAATAATATTTTTAACATAAAATAATTTAATAATATTTATAGATTAGTAAACGTTTTATAACGGAGCAATTATGTTTGCTAAAGACATGATTTCAGATAACTGATAGGTATACGATAAATCTAAATTTAAATCGTGGCTTTTATGATAATTATTAATGTTAAGCTGCAATGGGGACGACTTCATAAATCCACCACTGGGTTCACGGTTTTTTAGGACTATGCTTGTATTAGGCCCTGCTGTAAAGCGTGCTGTTTGAAATAATATTACTTCTACAACTTTTACAATTAACTACGGAAAATACTTTGATGGTTCATATGATTTACAATATATTATGATAGAGGTCGTATTTGAAACAATTTGAAAAATAATAAGAATTTAGTAATTCATAAATCTGTGTGCTATTTTTAAAAATGTAATTAATTTCTTGGTCTTCTGCTGCGTGGATTAATACAAGTTGCCATATTCTTTAATACAGATATAATCTAAATATATTCGGGTCTAAATTTGGTATACTATATTATGCGTATTTATCAAATCTTATGAATTATTATTTTTAGTAATATGTGGGCTCCTGTAACGTTTACAAGCGACAATAGCGTTCCACCATCGAGATCCAAGCACAGCGCTGCTGTTCATGGTAACCACATTTATGTGGTCGGCGGTCGAAATGGCAATTGGCCCCTGAAAGACATATGGAGATACGCCCTGTGTAAGTATAGCACGTAGTCTGAATACAAATTGACTCTAATTTCATTTTGACGTAACGTACAACAATCGAATTACAATTGCTTCCGTGATTAATTTGTTGGAATAAGGGGGTTTGTATTTTTTTAAAATTATAGTGCTTACGTATAATTATATTACATTTAATTAAAAAAGTAAGAATTTATTTTTAAAATATTTTTTTTCCAAGACATTTCTATTTCGTTTACGTTTGTATTCGCGGATAAATGTTTAAATTCATTTTTCGACAATTACGTTAATATATTTATGCAATGACATATTTTATGTTGTAACAAATAGTATTATCATTGTAGAACGAAAGTACCTATAAAATAATGCTAAAGCAATTTAAATTGGAGTTCTTATATATAACGTGTGGTTGAAAATTGTAGAATATAATCGTTTTGAGCGCAATACACTTAATATAATAGAACTTTTACTCGGATTTTAAAATTTGAGTTAAGTGTTCTTGAATTATAGTACATAATATAGTGTGGTGGTCATTGTACGTTATATTTGTTTGGAAAATAAAATAGTAATAATTGAAAAGTTATGCATCTTTTTTTTTTGTTTTAGTTAAGATATTCCATTTTAATATTTTGCTAAATGTTACAAAAGTGTGATATAATATGACACGAATAATTATACTTATTCATTTTATCTAATTGCATTTGAAAAACATCGACAAAAAATATAATTCATAGATATAATTGTTTTTAATTTATCTGTTTTATTTGTTTAAAATTGACGATTTTATAGATATTATATACAAAAATTATAACGGTAACTATAGGTATACACTTAAACTATTATTCAAATGTCAAAGAAAATTATTCAGTACCTACCTGATATTTCAAGAAAATTATATAAGTTTTTTTTTTCAAATATATAGTTCACGGGGGTAATCCATAACGATTAATGTGATGTATTGCATAATATTATAGCTTATATTATTCAAAATGTTCCTCGTTCGTTTTCTGAATTCCAGCGAATAACACCTGGGAACAGTTGCACCCGACAGGAGATTCATTGCAAAATTTGCAAGAACATACAGCAGTCGTTTATCAAGACAAGGTATACGTTTTCGGTGGAGAAGTGGGGTTTTCGTCTGCCTCTGAGTCTCCACTATGGTCCTACAATATTAAGGTAATGCATACTGAGTGAAACGAAAAACCCTTACAACATGAAGTATATGTAATAATATAATAACATATCCATGTAGGTTTGTAATATAGTCTATAAAGTATAGACATATATTATGATAATTATTATATAAATAGTTATTGCTTATATTATAAAACTTAATATGTTTGATATTGCATTGCCTTACAGTAAGAAAATATATTGACATAACCAGTTGAATACAAATGATAATCTAATTGTCTTAAATAAGAAAGTGATTGATTTTCTTTCAAAAAAACCGAATTGGTTTCTAAGTGATGTTGAAATTGTCGTGACTTGCACTGACATTGATAAATTGTTTCTCGCTGCACATACATTTTGAACAGTAGTTTTTTCGGAATAAATAAATAACTACATCTAATTCTTAGTTCTGACTATAGTGACTAGGTTTATAAAACAAATAGAATTACTAAAGTAAAGAATGAAATCATGTCAGAAAGAGGTTAAGTTTTATTTTATTAAATATATTATTATAGTTAGTGATTTAAAAAAAATTATCTTTTCAAAAAACCTAAATACTTAAACAAAAGTAATGAATTCACCCGTCGTTGGTTGGTTAATTTAATTAGTCATATCTAGTTAGATAGGTACTTAAAAATAATAACCAATTAACATAATAATTAAACCCTTCATTTTGTAATAATAATTTTGCAATTTATAATATATTATATTTCAATATACACTATAATCGTTATAAAACGAATTTCTAACTCAACAATGTGCTTTAAGTATTATAAAGCACAAACAATTCCACGAATAGTAATTTATAGCGAAGACGTTATTATTATTTTTTATAAATGAATACAAAATTGTATTGGTTAAAAATATTTTATATTTTATTCAAATATGACCAAAACGAGCGGACGACACAGTTAATAATATTGGAAACTTTAAAGTACAATTACAAAATAAATTAAATAATTTTGAATTTAATTTGGTAGTATATTTTGCATACTTGCAGGAATATCCATTATGTCTTCTGAAGTTGGGATATTAGGTAATCGTTGATTCATCTGATTACGTAGTTCTTTTTCCATTTTTTGTGCATCTTCAGTGTTTAATGGCAAATTCTTTAAATATTTTAGAATTGCGGATTTGAATTGCTGCCTATATTCCTTTACACGTTTGATTTGATCCTCCATCGCACTATCGTCTTCCTTAAAACTTACGAGATGATTGACAAGATTTTTCATAGAAGCTTCATCGATATTCGATTGGTTGCTCATACTTTTCAGGTTTTCTGTAATTTTCGATCTATCTGCCATGGACTTTGTCATGTACGTTATCATGTCAGCCATTTCGGTGGCCATTTCATATTCCAGTGCTTCAGTTGATTCATTGTTAGTTAAATCTAACTTAGTTGAATCTTCAGATACATCCGTGGAATTATAGGTGGTATCGGTGACAGTATTAGGATCTTCCGACATTTCGTAGGTGGTAGGATCTTCCAACATTTCGTTTGTGGTAGACTCTTCTGAAATTTCGGGATTGTTGTCGATGTCTGACACGCTTCGTGTATTAGCGATGGTGAAGACTAATGAGAGTGTAGCGGTGAAGAAGATTAAACGATTCATGATTGTTTTTAATACTTTCGGCTTAGTAATTTTAGATGCTCTGTAAAATGGTTACTAACGAATGTAATTGGCAATGCAAAGTTTTAACACTTATATACTAGATAATAGTTAACACAGATGGCTATTGGTCAAACATAAACCTATATACACGGGACTAATTTGGTTTAATGACTTTTTTAATTTATTTAACGTTTTTTAAAAAGTAAACATGCTTCCTCTAATTAGTTTGCATTTGTTTACATAGCTGAAAATATAAGCATTTAATTATCGTACTTAATATTTTAATTACCATCTATAGTAGGTATTTTGTTGATGTATGGTTTTTATACACTTTATTCGGTTTTAATTGGTAGTTTGTATTTGTAATTGATATGTTATATACAATTATTAAAATGCATGTTAAGTACACAGTAATATACTTATAAGTTATATATATATATACATTACTATTTAATAATAGTTTATTGAACACGCTTTAGAGTTAAAAACTTATGTATTTAAAATAAAAGTAAAAATAAATATCAAATATTGACAATAAGTTATATTGTCAATTAAATTAAGTCATTAATATGTTGCGGATACTGGATTTCTAAGATGATAATATTACTCTGTTAATATTCTGAAAATAAGTAATTTTTATTATGCATATCGTTTGTATGATAATATTTTGAAGATAATATATTTAAGCACAATATCTAAAATACTCTTATCATATAGTAGCTATGTAAATAATGGTCTTAAAAGATGTTGATATATTATTCAATGAACACACACACACTCATATAAAGTAACGATATTATTAGGTATAGAGAATATTATATCTTAAAGATTTTTCCCTCTTGTACAATGATTACAAATTTTAAAAACAATATACATGTATATACAAATATTTCATGCTGTTTATAATATTTTCAAGATTGGGTTGTCAACTATAATATGCTATAGTAGTCAATTATCATTGATTTGATCTTAGAAATAAACAATTATGTATGTGATATGGAAAATTGCAAAAACACGATGATTTTTGGATTTTTTCGTTTTTTATTGATAAAAATGTAATATTATTAGGTAGCTACTATTAAATCACTACAAGTATTTTTAATATTTTCAACTTTCATATCATTTATTATTCGAATGATTAATGGATGAAAATTATGAAATTCTTCAGAAATCTTTACTTGGTTTTTTTACATAAAATGTGCTGCAACTGTGACAATAATCTGAATATATATTTCTGTCAAAGCCCATCATAAAAGCTCGTTATAGAGCTGAAATGCAGCTGCAGGACATTATTTAATTTCAGTTATATATTTCTACCATTTCGCCCTCTTTATTCATCTAAAGTTGACTTTTTTCACTTCTTTCACTTCCTTCCTTTGGTCAAAAGGCTCAAAGCAATAAAAATTGTACTTGACGACAGTTTATTGGGGGGGAAATAGAAGTTTCTTATGGTAGAAGTGTAGAACTAAATATAATCGATTCGCTTTTACGGTAGCAGTGAAGCACTCTGCAAGTAACAATGGTTTAAGATTTCGGACTCCAACCGTCATTTCAAATTACTGATAATGATTTTCATTTTTATACAATCTTAGATTTTAAGGTTAATAATTTGATTTCATACCGTAGTTGTAATGGGTAAACATTATTTTTTTATTACGTAGAGAAATAAACACAATTCGTAAAAAATCGAAACTTTTTATGTATACTTTTGAAATACTTGGTACTATAAAAATGTATACTGTTTTTAAGGGTTTTAAAAATGGAGCTTATATTGGGTACATAGATTATGGAATGGATATTGGTAGTTGTTTTTATGACTTTTGGTCATGATACTTAACGTAAAGCTGTCGAACGTTAAACTTCAGTTCAGAAAAGCATGCCATAAAACTGCTTTTTTGAATTAGATCAGAATTATTATAGTTATCATAGACGATTTAAACTAGGTACATGATACATATTTTATTATCTATTAAAGTCCATTAATTTAAATAGCAATAAGAAATTTGTCCTAAAGTAATATTAAAATGTAGTATTATTTATAATTGAGATATACTGCATTGGTACAACAAATTTAAAACTCAACTTTTAACATTATAGTTACCCGTAATATTTTAATTGTAATGTGCATGAACTTGATTGCATTATTTCGAACATAATTTTATTGAATGTTAAAATTTCTTGTCACCATAATTTTTAAATCTGAATTTCCCATGGTAATATGATATTGTATGTTTGAAAGTAGGTATACGTGAGAACTATGAACATATATTTACACAAGTTTATAACATTAAAACCACAATATTTTTGAATAGTCCGTCGATTTTCTTACCTTGAAGGCTAGTAATAATTAATAGGAGGAGTCCACCTCTGTAAAAATTCAATGACTTATTAATTATTTAAAAAAAAAGGTGAAATGTATAAATTGGATACAAAATCCGCTAAACCCTGTCAGGAATTCATAATGACCCAGTGGGTCTGCAGTTTACATATCACACATGTGTATTTGCTTTTGTATATTTTATAATCTACAGTATGTTAATTAGGTAATTGGAAAATTGGTAGCTCTAATTTGAAATATAATATAGATATTCTAGTGCAGTTTTTTAATATAATATACGACTAATAGCCCCATTTTTACAATGGTCTAAGAATAAAAAATTCTCAAATCTTTCCTTTCAACTTACATTTTCAAAAATACTGCATAATATTGCAAATAATTGTATGGTATACACGCTTTAATTACTAGTGCTAATTCAATAAGTAATTAAGACCTCCCTACTCCTTGAAATTGTATATAATATTTTATATAATATTGTTCAATATATCCACCATGAACTGCTCTGCACGAGTCAGTTTTATAGGCTCACGATCTTTGTAATAAAATTATGTGCTATAATTAAAAAATGTGCAAGATATTCCCAACGTCACGTTAATTGCATTACCTACTGTATAGTGTATATTATATATTTTGTACATAATGTAGAATATTAATTTTTCCCATTTGGTTTTATAAAACTTATAATTCATTTAATTTTATCCACGATGCGTTTAAATTACATTTTTAACATGGACTTTGTATATTACATTATTAAGTTTTTTCGAAGTTTGGAAAAAAAATAATTGTGACGGGTTTAAAACTTAATAAATTCGTATTGAATCTTAAAACTATTGATGTATTTAATTTATAAGTAAATAACTTCCATCGTTTAACAATACTGAAAATCATTTGTAAAATAAAACAATACACATACCATATACTGTTAATCTGTATATCTGTTGGTGTAAAATGATAAAAAAAAAGCCACAAGAAATAAGAAATTCTAACAATTGGAATCATCTTGGAGGGATATTATTTATTTATATATTATGACGGTCTCAGAACACCGAATCCTTCCACTAAGCCTAGACATTTTGTTGAATAGGGTATAGTAGTAATACCCAACACTGCTTATATAGTCATGAAAGCATGAATTTCAACTTTGATTTAGTGTATTGTCTTAGATAAGCTCAAATATTTATAAAATTCTTCTGGGTATATTTTTCATAGACATTTTTGAATGTTTTGAACTCTGACCTTAAAAGGATACAACACAACAAAAATATTATTTATTTAAATTTTAAAATGTTTCTAAAAACGTTGGTCCTCTATTTATCCTTTTACTTAAATTACTTTTGGTACCTACCTAGTACCTATGTTATCTAATCTCTATTTATTAATGTGTTTCTGCTTTTGTGATGCATACAATATCATTAAGCTTGCATCGTATTTATTAGTAAATAATGACATATTCATTTTAAACTAGGTACAAGATGTTCTTGAATATATATTTAACATTAGATTTCAAATTTCAATATATAGAAATATATTATAAAAAAGCTAACTTGAAGTGTGTATTTGGAATTAGAACAGTATAATAGTATATTCAGTAATTAAACTCCTGAATTAGAATACTGATTTTTATTTTTAACGCAAAATGTTATATACTATATGTCTATATGCGTATTGTGTGAGTGTAGATAATATTTATGTTTTATCTTACAGAATTTTTAACTAGAAATTATACTCGCAAGTCTCAACGAGTATATCAAAATCAAAATAACTTATAATCATTATATATTTTTAAAACTAATTGTGAAATATAATACAATTTAAACATGTAACATTCCAACTAAATTTGATTTAAATTGATCACTGAATTTTCTTACCTACTAATTGAGTGTTATTATTGTATTTTACCTAACCTAGTATTAAAATAACAAGTAAATATAGGTTATGTAAGTATATTTGGCATTACTGTAGCTGAATTTGTTAAAAATGATCAATGAAAAAAAAAAGTTTAAAGTATTTAAACGTATTAAAAAAAAAACTGTATATTAATTAAATGACGATTTAGTTCAGTAAAAATAATTCAACTAAATATTCAATATTGTAATAACTCAACTATCAGGTATGGTAGGAAGAATTTCGTCGTGCTTAATAAATATTAAATTTCATATATTTAGAATTTTTCTGTAAATTATCTTAGTGCATAATACGATTTGAATGTATATCTGGGGCGTTTTTATCGTTTGAAGTCTATAATCCGTTTTCTCCCCTATGGTATGTAATAGTATTACATATTATTATGTATATTTCTTTTCGTTTTTTTTTTTATATTTATTTATAATACTTGAACATTTCTTCGTTTTCCACCTCCACTCCACGTCTGTCTGGAAATTATAACGCACCCTAGAACTCGTTAATTGCGCTTAAGCGCAGTGCAACGTTCCGTGTTTTGGTAGCAAAAACCACGAGTGTCACACGCTAGTCCGCCGACATTCCTTTTAATTTGACGCTGCGGGTGAAAGACGACGAGGGTTCTCAGTTCCCATGTAGTTACTCCTTCCTGGTGAAGGGCGATTCGTTCAGAGAGAGAGAGGGGAGAGAGCTGAGAGACAGAAAAGACGGGTGGCACAATTCATTTTTATCCCCATAGGGATATATACGACATGTATAGCACTATATGTATTTGAGAGGGGTGACTGTTTTATTCGACTTGTGTGTGCATATACTGCCTCTACCTACACCCGATAAAAGCTCACGACCATCGCGCGTACTTTGGCTTCGTATCAAAATCTCGTGTAAACCGTAGTCACGCTGCAGTTGCGTATAGATGGGAGAAAAAGTTGATCATTTGCCGTGAAAAGTGCCAAGGCGCGCAATCGAGATAATCCAATTTCTTACAAGTGTGGTGGGCGGTTATTCGGACTTCGAAGCACGTACACTGTTGTTTTCTTATTTATCTACTTTTTTTCATTTGTTTTTGATGGATTGCGCGTTGTGGCAGCTGCAACTGGCGTGTGCGCCCCCGTAGGCTATAACTAACGAATCGAGAATTATATCTCCTCCTTCGACGCCAACAAATATCCGTATTACACTAGGTCTTACAAAGTTGAATCGATGGGGTAGCAGAGTTTGTTTGTCATATACTTTTAAAATCCGTTAAAATCAGTATTCTCCTTGTATCGGGATAGCTCAACATTATTGCCTCGGGATTAAGTTACCCTTCTTTAACGCCTGTGTTACAATTTATGGATAATATTATGTTAATCCTTGTTCAGTAGGACTGTATAATAATATGATTTGTAAAATACATTAGTATTATGAAAATACAGATAGAAAATAATCAATATTATATTAATGCATATCGATAGTAGGTTTATAAAAAGTTAATATTGCCCGTTTTGTTCCAAATTGTTTCAATTTATATATTATTTTAAATTATCATCCATTAACAAAATAATAATTATCAAGTAGCTTGGTGTGGCGCGGTCCATACACTCAACTGCCGAAATGCTCTGAGTATCGGACTTGTACAGCTAGATGGCTGTTGCTAGTTCTCGGATGGGTGACCACCCGGGATTTTTAGCTACAAATCCTTTCCACACATACAAACGTGTTTCAACCAACCGTTTCAACCGTTCCACCCATCCTACAAAAAAATTATCAAACATGTTGAGGTATTTTCAGTGTTGGGTAAATTACTTTTAAAAAGTAATGGAATTACGTTACTCGTTACTTCACAATATTTTTATTTAAATTACATTTGCGTTACCTAAAATTATTTTTATCACGTTACGTTACTTTTTCATAAATAAAGTAGTGCGTGGTAGTGCGTTACAAATAACGTTACTTTTTTTTTAATCTCTGATAACAGTTATCATTTTTTTTGAACCATATTCAATTCATAATATGATATATTTTACAATATATTTTAGACCTACTACCTAGTGATACCTAGTGTACAACATTTAAAATAATATGTAAATGTACAACTTATCATTCATCTCACTATTAATTATTATTATTATATGGCTATAGTAAAGTAGGTACCTATATAGTTAAATTTAATTGTATACATTTAAACTCAAACTATACATGTCTCTAATACTAAATACAACAATAAGGCAAGTTATTTTCTAATAAACAGGTGAAACTAAATGATACAGTGTAATTGGTAATCGTATGGTATTCCTATGGTATTCGTAAATCGTATTAATATAATATGTATAATATTTATACTATATGTCTATATAGTATATAGTGTTGATTGGAAATGGTGACTGCAGTCTGGTAAGGTATTAACATCTAGGTAGCCGGTAGGTAGGTATATCAGTTTTAAATTCGTAGGTACCTATAGCCATATAGATAGCCGATAGGTGACTTACTCATAAGTCGTAAATCATAATTCGTTTTAATTAAATTTTATTTTTAAGTCTAACTCTTTTCTTTCTGATAATGAAAGTAATAACATTAGTTCCTGGAATGTTTAATAATATTGTTAACTATTATCGGAATCAAAAGTAAATAAAATTGATCTTTAATTTTTCTGGAATATCTTATTAGCTTATTTTTGTACTACATTCAAAACTATTATTTTAATAAGTAACGTGTAAAATAACGCATTAGTGCGTTACTTCATATAAATTACTTTTAAAATGTAATGAAATTACTGCTGCGTTACTGAAAAAGTAATTGCGTTACAGTAATTTGTAATTTGCGTTACGTTACTACCCAACACTGGGTATTATTGGTACTTTTTAAAAAATTAGGTACAATATAGGTACTATATAATAAATCGGTACCTGTAATTATATGTAGGTAGTAGGTATATCATTAATTTAAATAAATTATCCAATATAATATAGTCTAAATAATAAATGATATTTAATTTTACAACACTAATTTATTTATCTTTATTGTTAAATATGATTCATTAAATAAAAACATAATATGATATACAAAACAAACAAATTACTGGGTTTAAATAATTAGATTATGCCTACTGAATTTTATTAGAATTTTAAAGCACTACGAAGTTATATGCTTTTAAAGTAATGAAATAATTATTATGAATGTACAAAAATAAACAATGTTTTTAAAAGAATTACCAAATAGGTTTTCCAGTAGTATCTTAAATTACATCATTTATATAATGTCTTGTGAAACTCTGACAGGAAAACAAAGGCACTAAAACAAATTCGTATTATACTAGTTTAAGTTGTAATTTGTAAATGTATAGCAATAAATATTTCCTACTACCATTTCCTCACTTGTCATTTTGATTGTTATACAATTGCTAAATTTGTTTGAATATACGCACTAACTACGATATGTCTTAAAAAAAAACATATATAATCCTACAGCTAAACATTATTGATTATAGTCATAATTCACTTTTTTGTTCAGTTTTGGAATTTTCAATAACCTTTAGAGTAGTATTAAAACTTTAAAGTAATTTCAAAAATAATAAAAACACATTGATAAAAATGCGAAATTATGTAAAATGTTGTTTTTTTGCAGTATGTACGAAAAATAAACATCAGCTGTTGAGTTTGAGTTCATTTAATTTTAATGGATCAATTTTATAAACGTGCTGCTTTGAATTTGTGTGTGTGTGTATATACATATATATATAATACCAGTATACCTAAATATTATATAAATTACAACTTTACATTCTGAGGTGCTTATATTTTGAGCGCTATTAAATGAAATGGTATTTATTAATAAACGCACCCTCGCAATGTCGATGCAACTGCTGCATGCCCATTGAGGGGAACGTTATTATAATGCCGGTTGACGTTATAATGCGGACGAGGGAAACGTCGGTATTTACATCGACTCTTTCAGAACATTAAACCGCAGCAAATATTATGTATTAACCAACACTCCGTAACGCCAGTAGTTAATGGGTTTTGAAAACAATACAGTATATAGGTTTAGTAATGTAAATAATATAATATAATTCAAAAATGTTGATGGAAATAGTTTCTTTTAATATTCTAGGATAATCAATGGAAAAAAGTCAAAGGAAAATCCGGTTCAAATGTACCAAAGGGCAGAAGAGGTCATACTGCATTAGTATATAGAAATTCGATGATTATTTATGGAGGATATAGAGACCTAAAAGGATCCACGAATGAAATGTGGGCTTTCCACTTCGGTAACTTTAAAATATATAAACTATAATTATTTTTGAATTTTGAATTTCTCAAGCTGTTATAGTTATATTTTTCATAGTTTTGAAAGTGATATAATATTATCATATTGTTTTATGCGTCAACATTGATTTTTTTATTATTGGGATTTCTTTTTATTTTAGATACCGAGTCGTGGCATTTACTTTCCCAAGGAAGAGTACTACCACCAGCGAGACACAAACATTCAGCAATCATACACGATGATGTAATGTGGGTGTATGGAGGAATGACAGATTTGAATGAAAGATCAGATTTGTGGAGATTTGATTTTGGTTGGTACCTATAGGCTATAATATTAAATTGTAAGACATTGGTAATTAAATTCAAATGGCCATTGCAATATATTTTAATTCATTAACTTCTATAAGGAGGTGAAATACTTATATTTATTTTATTATTCTTATACTTTGTTGTTCATAGTAATATAAGCCATATAATATTTAAACATTGCATATTTCAATAATAATAAATTTGAGCAAAATGCTTTAATTTATTGAAAAAAATTAATATTATTTCAACAAAATTCACATAGTTGTTGTTAACTGTATTAAAAAATTACATTTTGTTTCAGTGAAGAAAAAATGGAGTATCTTGAAGACCAAAGTAAATCCAGGTTTATTGCATGGCCACTGTGCTTCCAAAGTAATGGGTTCTATGATTATTTTTGGTGGAAAAAAAGGAGGGCAGATTAGTAATGATTTGTGGAAATTTTATTTCGGTAATAATTCATATAATATACCATGTCTTATATTTAGGATTAAAAAAACTATAGGTAATGTATATGAAACAATTAAAACAGTTTTAAATTACTGTTTTTGTTTATTTCGTTAAAACACGATATTAAAATATGACAACAACTAACCAGTGAATAAAATGATCCTAATTAAATGTGTAAACTCAGCTGACACATTTTTTATTCTGTGTTGAATCGCAGATAATGGGTTATGTTTACGTAAACATAAAAATGCGTACAAATTAGTCAGGTTACTAAAAAAAATAAATAAAAATATAACGCCTAAAATATATTATATAGGCGTAGTGAGAGGCGTAATTAAGGTTCTTAGTTATTGGTGCTTAAATGTTTGCAGGCCATAAACTTCTTATATTTTTCCTATATTTCATCATTTAATTAAATTTAACTAGGAAAAATCAATTTTATAATAAATCATATAAAATAAAACAGTAACATTAGTTATAATAAATCTTTAAATCAGTTAAAACAGAATTATAATTAAATATATATATAATACCTATTACCTACGATTTTTACTTTTTAGAGTTAATTTTTTTTATATTTTGATGAAAATTATATAGTATCAAGTTTTTTGTTTTCTTGTTTCGACGATTTTTAACGATTAAGAATATTAGTTCGTGTACCATGGTCGTGATTAGTACAAACCCCGGTTGTAGATTGAACAACAGCTGTTTCATCTGGTCTGTAGTTGTTATGATATACATCTATGATAATACAAAGTAGACAGTATAAGTAGCACTTATCTTATATAGTATATAAAATAATATATTGTAGAAACTGTGGTTCGAATATAGAACAAATAAAGAAACATAGAACCCATATACAACTTCCATACCGACATCTAGAGGTACAAACTACAACATTGTACCTTGTACAAATATATATAATAAATATTACTGTTATACATTTTCGCATGGTACTTGGTTGGTAGTTGGTCAATATTCTCAATCGTAGGACTGCACTTGGACCATAACAAAAATTTATTTCATAAATAAAAATAATACAAAACACATACTCAGTTACTCAATATCCATCAGGTATAAAACGCATACCGACGCTTTCATTTTATTCTTGGCAGGCCAAAAAGAAGGCCTTTTACAAAAGTTCCCCCCCTCAAAAAATAATTAAAATTACCGCTCTTGGGTGTAGTCATATTAAACTTGTATACATCGTATATTGTACCTACACCTAACCTTGCCCTTACGAACGTTTCAATATTCTTCTTACAGCTACCGAGACTTGGGAAAAAGTGCACACTACCTATCCACAGCCTCCGGCGATCTGCGAGGCCGTGACGCTGACGGTGTTGGAAATGACGTCGACGTCGACGACCAAGAGTAGCCGTGAAAACGGCGTACAGTCACCCATTGTGGTCCGGCGGTCCAGGAGCGGCCGGTCCGTTGACAGACAACAGCAGAGCGGCAGCGGCGACCGAGATCACGGTGGCCACCTGCATCAGTGGCACCACCAGTGCCGGTCTGAGTCCCGGGCATCGTCTTTGGGTGGCTCGAACGTGAACATCCTGAAAGAGATATCGAAACTTTCACAACTCAACCTGTACCGGCTGGCGCACAACAAGACCTACAGCGTTCTGAGCAGCACGGACAGCGTGGTGTCCGCCGACGCTTCACACGTACAGCAGCAACAGCAGAACATGGTCAAGTCGCAGTCGGCTAACGTTATCGCTCGGTCGCTGATATCGCCGGTGGTGTCGAACGCGTCACCGCCCGGCTACAAGTCGTCGTTCCCGCCGTGCAGGATGCCCCGGGACCCCATGTCGGTGCCCAATTTTGGAGTAGCCCTGACCCCGGTCGAGGCCACCAAGCTCGTGTACCTGGAGGGCGAGGAGGCGCCGAGCCCGCGCGTCGAGTTCGATCATGACTTTGGGTCCGTGCACATGCGGTTCCACCCCAACGGGCCGCTGTCGACTGGGTCGTCGACGCTCAACAAGACGCTCAACCGGCGCAGCTACCCGATGACCAGTTCCGCGTCCGCCCGGTTCGGCAACCCGTACAGCACTCCCGAGGAACCGGGCGAGATCACTTCTGGTTACGTCAGCATCGAGACGGTGCACCAGTCGCCCAACAGCGGTGACGGGCCCATGTGCTTCTCCAACCCCAACTACATGGTGGCTGACATACAGAACGCCATATCCAAAGGTTGGTAACTGTATAAGTACTGTGATTTGTGTAAATTATAGTACAATAATCGGTAATATTTAATTGAGTCTCACGAATACTTTTGGGCTGTTTTCCTACAAATATTTGTTATTCTTTGAGTTGAAACGCTTTAGTTTATTAGTGTTAACCAGTCATCCAGGAAACACCTACACGTGAAGTAGTCTCCCAATCCCAAATAATGTCTGAAGGGAGACAGTTTAAAAGTTAGCGATGAACAATATTATTATTGTTACCCACATAAGTATTTGACTCTTTCGTGGGTAGAAACTCGAACACTAGTGGAAAATATAGGAATCATTATTGTCGCCATGCTAATAATATATATAACCCGGCATAAGTAACCAGAATTGTTATCTACTTATGGTTTTTTGTATATAGGAGGGACTCCACTAGGATCATTCATAAGTTTGGTATGCTGATACGCCTGTGGGTATATAACAATTTAGACTCTTACTGCAAATAACAATTGTAATATACAATTACATCGCTTATTCGTAATATCATTGTAATACTCAATATGGTAATACGTTCAAAGAACACTGAAAGCACTTTTAAATTCTCCTGAAATTTCGGAGAAAGTTGAGGGCCCCTTGGCTACGCCACTGGCACGGTATATAATATATATATGTATAGATCCATAATGAACAATAACACCGGCTCATCCCTCTTCCGTTAGTAAATATTATATAAGTTGTCCCCGCTGCGGCCGCTGGCGGCATCAGTCGTGCCGTCATTATTTGCCATTGGCGAAAATCCATTAAAAAGTCTGAGGGGTTAGCTAATATTTTTATCACTAAAGTTTGCAGCCAAAAAAGTTTAAAAGAATAAATTAGATCTTTTTACACTCATTTTTAATAAAACTATTATATCTATATGCGGCTACACATTTCATGTCTTGCTATGCAAAAGTTGCGTCCGAATCGTTATTTTCATATTATTTTTTTTGTTTGCAAACAAAATTATATATATTTAGGTTTATGTTTTTTAAATAAAATGTATGAAGAGTGAGCTGAAACACGTATATGTATTATGTTTAATTCAAATTGGTTTTTCAAATTATATTTTGGCTATTTTTAGTGGTTATTAGTCCCTAAGCGACAATAAAACATAGTGGCGTAACTACTTTTAATGATATCCCGTGGGTTTGTCCGCTTTTAATTGTACATATAACCCTAACAAATTCTTATCAAATATATTAATAATGAAATTTCTTATTCGTAAAATATTAAATACAAAAAATACATGAATTCCCAGTAATATAATATTACGATAATTTTTATAAAAAACACGACTCATGCTTTTTCATTCCGTACAAATATTATTACTAGTTTTATCCTGTATTTTTTCCATTTCGATCCTCTATAAACTGTATGTTTTATATTATATGCATTATACCTACAGGAATATCCTGATTGCATTAATTTTAAACTAGTTTTACTCAGACTAAAAGTTTGTAATACGAGTAGTCTTAACTGCTGTTAACGTAGCGCATAGTTTCATAATAACTTATATTTTAATTTAATTTAGAAAATATTTTATTTATACTCAATTTTTTCGAATAGTTTCACTGTTTAGAGTTCAAAACAATACGGAACTGGGTTATGAGAGAAAATTAAAACGAATTTTAAATTCTATTTTTTATATTTAAATGTTTCCATAATGTTATACATGTCTTATATATTCTATAGGTAGGTATAATGTATAGTGTATAGCCTACCCGCGTGCATGTCGAGTTTGATTAAGCTCTATTCAGACTTGTCTCGCTAGTATACTAGTTTAGGGTACCTTCTACCAATAAAAGCCACACTCCACCCTACTATAGTCCATAATGATGATAATAATAATTAATAATATAATGTAATAAGTTATATTACTTGTACTTACTCGCATAATCAGTTATTACTACAGTGATGGTGTGTTTGGCACCCCCATTCCTCCCATCGGCCGCGTTAACCTTAATTTTTCTTCGGTAAGAAATTACATAATTTATTATAATTGTTGTACCTGATATAAATGTGACGTAAATTAATAATATTCGTATAGCATACCCTGCTGTATAAAATAATCCTAGATCCTCCCCTGGACTATACGGGTCATCCGAAAAATGCACATTTGCATTAAAATATTAAATTGTTTATACATCAAAATAATATATTATGGACTAAAGTATATTTTTCGACGTCTCGTTTGTTTATGCTGCAGGTGATTACGTCAAACTCAACAGTCCGCCGGACAGCCTGCTGGAGGACAGTGACAACGCGTTCGAAATGCGCGACATGAACCGTCCGGCGCCGCCCAAGACATTGGCGCTAAACTCGTCGACGGCGTTCAATTCGAGTTCGGACGTCCGGTCGTCGACGAAGGCGGCGCGGGCCGCAAGCGCTGGACGCGCGTCGGCGATGGGTCGCAGCGGCAGTGGTGGCGGTGCAGTCGTCGAGCATCATCAAGTCAAAGAGTACGCGGTGTACCTTTTGGGCGGCATGGAACGCGACGGTTCCGTGACCGTGTTCAAAAAGCCCATGGCCATGTGGAAGCTCAGCATGTTCTTCAGGAACGTGCAGTGACGATGCTAATGTATAAGTAAAATAATGTTTAACGGAGGGGCGGGCGTTGTTTGGAGGGGGTGGGGGAGGGAGGGTTATGTAAAGTGTACCTTCTGTCTGCGTAGTCATTAATTCGTTATTATTGGCGTTTATCGACTGGAGGTATAGCTACTGTTTACTTTGTACAGTAGGTGTAATAGGTGTATATTATAATATGACGGGTAAAAGCACGAAAACTCGCGACCTACCGCGAACACGGTAACGGGACCGCGCAAAAAACCTGCAACCGCCGTGGACTGTGGTCAGTGGTTTTTACTTCCTGAACAAATGCGACTCGTGTCGTGTGACTTATAGCGTTTTTTAGGTATATTACTTATATTATAGCATACCTAATTGTATTATTATTTATTATTTATTATTTATTACTATTATAATATCATCATTGACGCGAAGTTTCTCATACGGTTTTTTTTCTTAACGACGTTAAGACAGTACATTATTACGTCCGTATATCATAATATTAAATTGTTTTCCACAAATCGTTATCTGCAACGTTCGTGTGTGGGTAAAAGTAATTGTGTTAAGTGGATTTTGTCCGTCCGACGTCATAGCGTCCGTCCGTCGACAGACTAGACTCCAATGTAGGTAAGGAACTCGGACGAATACTTTACGAACCGATTCACATGATATAACAATAATTAATTAGCACCCTAGGGATTTATCTTTTTCAATATATACTTTTACGATACCATGTAATATTAATAAAATGTTTACGAGTATGTCTGATGTGTACATATTATAGGTATAACGCAGCTGTAAAGAAGCAGATATAGGTAGGTAAATATGTAATGAGCGTGATTTTCACATGCTAATGAAATGTGCCAAAAATCAAAATATTGACTATAATTATTTTATTTTGTTAAGAACAATTATTAAGTTGATTAAAATATCTTCCGTAAATACCTACCAATAATTAATAAAAACCATGTGCCATTCGACGTATTTCTGTCGATATATCTAATATTATATTTTATGTCGAAGTCCAGTTTTAAAATCCTTTTTGTACTTTTTTCTTTCTAAACAGTGACTGAAATCCTGCCATTTTTATCGTTCGTATTGATTAAAAACTTAATATTTTTTAACCATGTTGTCGAGTTTAAAATTATCTCTCGTTATTCAAGTGGTAGAATGGAATGGAGTGTGTATGATTTCATATTATATTATGGTGATATTCACTCGATTAAAATATTACACCAAGATGTTCACACGATTTAAATTCTATTGTAGTATACCTATACTGTTGTCCGAGCCAAATTTGAAATTTTTATTCAAGTATTTACTGTAATTTGTGTAATGTTAATTAATTAAAAAATAATATAGGTATAATTGTATAAATAAGAAATAAAAGTAACAAATATAACAAATATTTAATGGATTTCAAATAATATTCACATATAAATAAATCATTCTAGTCGTATTTAAAATATTTTTAATAGTGTATACTATTATTGATTAGAAACTATTTTCCAGTTTCTGACTTAAAATGTACAATCATAAGGATTGTTAAATGTTTTTATGCATACTATATGTAGCATTTATGAGCATTTTGAACAAAATATTTTATCAACTCACTTTCATACCTACTGGTTAGTGGTGTTCCATTGATTGATAGACCTTATAATTTTTAAGAAAATTAAATTATTCATTTTTGTTTCATTCGGTTATATTTTTTTTTCGTTTCGCTTTAATTATACGAAATTAATTTTTGTTGTTTATTAAAAATTGAAAATACATTTTAATTCAAATAATTGATGTTTTATATTTATAAAACACATCTTTAATTACTTTTTCGTGAAGACTTTATAATTATTAAAAATATATTACAATTAATATTATCGGGTTTGATTTTGCATAGTAATTGTATATTTAATTTAATATTATTCCATATTATGCGATATACTGCCTATAGAACAAAACATCAAAACTATATATTTACGTAATATTACCAATTATTATTATTATTTTTTGTGTTATTCGTGCAATATCATATTAATTATTATCTTTAAAATATAGTGCAATATTAAAATATAAATGGTGATCGGAGACGTACATAACTAGGTAGAAAACATAATTACAATAAAAGCAAAATGTTTATATTGACTATATTAATTATAGATTGAACTATTTTTTTAAATGTTTACCAACAATCTATGTATATGAGTACATATATATTATGTAGTACCTATGTAAAACAATAATTAATCTGCGTACTTACTGATTTTTACCTAGCTTATCAAAGTAGTGAACCATTTATATAGATATTTTACATTGAATTTGTTGTTTTAAGTTTTTATTACATTTGTTTATTATTTTAATGATCTTAAAATTTTTACTGATTACCAATATTATATTATTTACTTTAGATTACCAAAATATGAGTGCAATATAAATATATAGTTTTTATACGTTTTTCAACACTTTATACGTTAAAAAAATTGTGTAAACATTTACTATAGGCAAAGTAAATATTGTTAATTTATTGTTTGATAAAATATTAAGGTAATTTATATCATATTATTATGTCCACGAGAGTGAGTAAATTAGTATATAAAATAATAATTATGAAAACCATGATTATTCGTACTTTTTTAAGTGAATAAATATTGTTTGTTTGTTTTATTTAGTTTGAACATTTTTTAAAGACTATGCCATTGTACGTATAAATAGATGCCCAAAGACCAAGGTGACATATCGCATATTATTATATCTCTATGATAAATGTTTATCAACAATTTAAATGAAAATTTTTTATTTTAATAGTCTTGGTAAAAGCCATCAATTATAAATTATAATTCTTAAATGAAAATTGATAATGGTTTTTATATCATGACACAACTTTTAGTAAAATACATAATATAATAAATATTTCACTATCGCTCTGGTCTGTGGGCAACTTTATGCGATATATTCATAATGTTGTGATAAATTAGTAATTAAGTAACTATACCCAAAAAAAGGTTTTTTGTGTTTTTCATAACGTGTTATTTTAAATAAACATCGTTTATTGGTAATAAATAAATTAAACAACTTTACAACTACATCTATATACTTTATATAAGTGTAGCGTTAATTTTTTTCAATTAATTGACATACCTATGTCTTATAAATACGAATTAATTGACCTACCTTACATACCTACTATACTTAATTTCCTTTTTTATTTATATTAAAGAATAAAGATTATAGCTGGGTTGCATAAAAAATGTATTAATTTAATGGACCAATTATGCGCTACTAAATCATGTGTACCTATGGAACCATTAGCTTACTATTGATTCATGGAATATTTAATGATTTATTGTTAATGCAAACCACTTCCCCGCATTAAAGGCATACTTTATAATTATTGTGTGACAAAATATTTCATAATTATTTTTACTCATCAGTATAATTTAACTCGCTATATTATTTCTTATTTTATTGAAATAACAAGAAATATGTATAATATATTATCCTATAGATATTATGATTTGTTCACGAAACGAGGCACAACCATTATGACAGACTACCCTAAGTATTTGTCACAAAGTTACCGCCGTTACCGTTTTTCCCTATAGAATAATCTTATTAGTTATGTTTACAGAGCAAATAGACACCATTTATACATTATTAACACGTCATAATAATATAATGAAAACAGCACTGTAATATAATATTTTGTAACACAACCATATGTATAAAATGATTAAAATGTACCTATATTATTATTACTATAAATATAATAATATGTTGGACGCGGTGACAGACATGACGATTTGACAACAAGAGTCGATATATAACGACGAACAACCATATAATTATCATTTAATTTCATTGTTACAAAAACAGTTCCTACTTCCTACTATTATAAAATGTCTATTATAGTATTATATATACAGGGTGTATCTTATGAACGAGGGTTTTTTTTAACGATTATGGATCGATGAAATAGAATTTTGTTAAAACGAAAAAATACGTGTTTCTTTATTTTTAACGGGCAATTTTTTTTTAACAATTTCAAAATTTTTAAACACGCAAGTGTACCAATACAAAAATCAACTTTATTTTTTAAAATAGTAACTACTAAATTTTTTAATGGATTATCCGGTAAAGCTTTTTTTTCTGAAAATTTTGATAGTCAAATCATCAACTTTGGTTCGCTAGTTTATTAACTATGGTCCTTTAAAGTTTAGTAAAATATGCATTAATACTTTTAATTGAATAATTCATATAGGTTTAATTTATAAGAGCTAAATAATTTTTTCTTATAACTACCTTTTTATACACTTGAGTAGATAATTGGTAATTTAATGACTTTCTCAAAAAAAAAAAAAACATAAACAACATTTTTGGTGAACATAGTTCATTATTTTTATTTTTACATACAATCATCAAAATAAGTATTATTATTTTAATTTGTTATTATAGGTAATCGTAATTAATTACTTCACAGTTACTTTTCTTACAATATCATAAATTTGGATCCTTTATTAGGTGGCTATAAAGTATAAAGTAATAATTATATATTGGTAAATGGTATTCGACTGTTAACATTAATGTCTTAGGTATGTATGGGTGTTAAAAAAAATCGTGAAGTTAAAAAAGTGCAATGTTTTGTGGTCTTCTTCTCGTAGTGGGATAAAATTGAAATTTGAACCATATAGGAAACCTATATTGGTAATCGGAAAAAAAAGTCCCGTTAAAAATGAATGAAAATATATCCAAATTGAAGTATAAATATGTTAAAGTTGTATTGAAAAATACATTAAAGTTACACAAAAAAATCATATAATATAAAAAAATAGAAAGAAGCTTATATATCTCAATAATGTATATATATTATAATATATTTAATCATATTTTTGGCTTTTGCTATAACTTAGTAATTTAGTATTTAGTCTTAGTGTAATGATAATAATATTATTATAATTATATAGGTACTATAATTGTATTTATTATTGACTATTGTATAATGTAGATATTACATTTTATTATTTTAGATTTGTATTAAATTAAATTTTATTATATTTTAATATGTGATTTAAGAAAGTAATTAACATTTTTATGATATTATAAGATTTGTTATGTAACTTCAATGTATTTTTCAACACAATTTTAACATACTTATTCTTTAATTTTGATATATTTTCATTAATTTTTATCGGGACTTTTTTTTCCTAGGGTGGTACTTTTTTACCGGGACTTCTTTTTCCACGATTGCCCTATATTGGTAGGTATCGCATGCAAAGTATGAATTTAGGAGTTTGATATTTATCTAAATATTTTGCAAATAGTTTATTTTAAATCACGATTATTAAATAATTCTTAAAGAATTTCAATTGCTAAATTCATAGGTACTTTGCTTTCGATACCTACCAATATAGGAAACTTATGGCTTAAATTTTAAGTTATAAAAGTTAAAGTTATAAGAAAAAAATATTTAGCTCTTGTAAATTAAACCTATATGAATTATTCAATTAAAAGTATATATTAATGCATATTTTACTAAACTTTAGAAGACCATAGTTAATAAACTAACGAACCAAAGTTGATGATTTGACTATCAAAAGTTTCAGAAAAAAAAGCTTTACCGGATAATCCATTAAAAAATATAGTAGTTACTGTTTGAAAAAATAAAGTTGATTTTGGTATTGGTACACCTGCGTGTCTAAAAATTTTTAAATTGTTATAAAAAAATTGCCTGTTAAAAATATAGAAACACGTCTTTTTTCGTTTTAACAAAATTCTATTTCATCGATCCATAATCGTTAAAAAAAACCCTCGTACAATGACATAAGATACATCCTGTATATTGCACTCATTTTGTATAATTTAATTATTGAAATTACAGACATGACCTGCAATAGGATGGCTAATTACTATATTTTGTAATATGGCATAAGTATTATAACAAAACAAATAATTTACCTCGTGTCCTCCCTAGCTCTCCGCCTACCTATTGGAATAATAGACGTACACAATATTATATTTAACTCCTTCTACACCACGACTATTTTCAACCCGGATTTTGTGTAATATCTTAGTTATTAGTACCTTTAATTATTATTGTCTATTGATGATTTAGAACATTTTATAGTACCTACCTACCTACGTCATGATACGAGCGTATAATGTTAAATGCCATGATAATTCAGAGAAATACATTCATATAAGATACCTAGCATTAATGATATTTTTTTTTTTTTTTTTATTAAGATTATGGAAAATTGAATTTATCATAAATAGTTAATTAATACAATTATTTATAAATAGGTTGGTATTACGTAGGTATATTAAGTAATTATAACTTATAAAAGGAAAGTACGGGTATGGGAAAACTCTTGACTTAAAGTGACGAAACAATAGAGAACAGCTACAAATAGGTACAACGTAAAACTATTTTTTAAGAAGACTAATGAAATTAAGGTTGTGGTTAAGCCGGTTAAGGCAAAATCGAATATTATATATGACTATATGAGGGATGAAGAGTGGTCACTAATAACGCATTATAAAAAGGCTGCAAATGAGTTCAAAGATATGCTTGAAAGAATGCATAATCAATTACCTATCTCAGGTGAGGACGTTAGGTTATATCCTATAACTTATATAGGTAATCTAACTTATTGTTTCTACCATTTGTATGCGGTTTCTTATGAACCAAATTTTCGTATCAATTTCAAATTTTAAACACAATTGGGTCAGTGCAGGCCTATCTTGCTGTATTTCCGACAGCGAACAACTACGTTTACAATACTCGCGGTAACAGTTAGTGCAGATTATAAAACAGCTATAGACCCTATGCCTTCGGTAGGTAATGCAGATTATAATTTATATTAGCCAGTAGGTACATAGTTCTTCTGTTCATTGCGGTGTGATCCGACGAAACTCTCTTTTTCGTCCAGTATAATACCTCCGGTCGCCGCCGACAACACGCGGCACAGATATTATAGTTTTCACTAGATCGGTGCATTGGTCACTGTCTTCGCCATCACAACAGTTGCAGTGGTTATTTCAGACCTTTTATTTCGGGGGGTATCTTACATTTTCAAAGGGGTACTTCATAAGACTTCAGAAGTAAATAATGAAGGGAAGTAAAAATATCGTTTTAAGCTCAATTTATTGGTATTAGATAGATATACCTACAAATACATATAATATAAATTCTTAAAAAAGTCTAAAAAAATGTCGACCTGTGACTTTGTTTTTCCACCCAATCAAGTAAAGTTTGATTTTGTTTTAGCACTACTTTATTTAATAATGGTTCACATTTAGTAGTATGAGAAATTTCTTCTTTTGCCAAAAATAAACACTATGAACAAAAGTAGAGAAATTAATTCTATTTTGTATTTTGTCTGAGTTGCTTTGTTGAATCATTTGTGTATGTATAGGTTCATTTTTTCCTTGTAAGAAAAATTCGTTTAAAGCTACATCCTTAGAGTGATTTTCTGAACAAGCGTGTTTTAAAAGTTTACCAGTTTTATCAGTAGCTTTTCGATAATTTCTAAACGGAGTACATATAAAAATACCTTGTGATTTCTGTAAAGCGCTTTGATCATTACTAAGACATTTTTCACATACTTTATAAAAAGCCCCACCTTTTTCAGTATTAAAATACAGGGTGTATCAAAAGTCTTCATCTGATTTCAGAAATTTATATTTTTATTACCAATGAAGATATAAGGGTGAAATAAAGTAAAATATAGTATTAAAATAGTCAAGTTTTATTTACTTTGGTTACAAATGTTTAATATGACCCCCACTGGCCCGAACCCAAACGGTCGAATTGGGGAGATCTAGCTCTAGGACTGCACGACGCGTAGACTTCTGTGGACTCCGAACGAAACTTTGTCGAGCACGCTCGATGTTTTCGTCAGAGGTACGAGGTCGACCTGTACACACGGTTTCTGTGCACACAGACAACTACTTTCTTGGAACGTTTGGTGCCAACGTCAAATGTGTTGAGCAGTCAGAGCTTCAATTTCCATAAGTTCTTCGTAAACCATGTTGAACGGTTATTACCGACTCGCAATTATTGAAACGTAGGACGCAAAACGCTTTATGTTGCGGAGTCACCATAACGAAATGAACTAACGGTTCCTAGTTCACTAACCATAACGGTGCCAAATTTATCAACTAGATAACTTAAAATAAACTTGGTTATCTAATCTTTCCATTAATACATTGATCATTAACCTGCGATTAACCATTGCCGAACTATATCAGTTCGTAATCGGATGAAGACTTTTGAAATACCGTGTATATCCAGTTGTACAATTTTTCCAAATTGTTTTGATAAGAATAAGTTTTTAATACTTTATGAATACTTTGATCTTCAATTAATTGTGTTGGAAGAGGTGAAACCAGTGGGTCATCAACGTCTTCGTGTTCTGGCATCGGCAGCATTTGTTTTTTTTCGAAACATATCTAATATAGGATTACTTTTGCGTTTTGACATACTGATTACTGGCAGTCAACGGTTAATTTTCAAAAAACACAAAAACGCGACAAAACTTATACAAATGTACCAAACAGTTAAACGTATCTCAACGTAAAGTCGTTAAGTCATACACACGTAAACCACTATTGTGATTATACTACACTGACAGAGTGACAGACGACAGCACATTTTAAAAATTACCTACGATTCCTACACTCGATATTGCGATAACGAAGGTACCTACCTACGAATGTAAGTTCCTACACGAGACCTAGCAGGTAAACAAGATACATGTTAGTTCCTACAAGATAGAATAAGGTACATATGTAAGTTCCTACACAGTAAAAATCACGTACATGTGTAAGTGCCTACACGGTAAAAAGCAGGTACATGTGTAAGTTCCTACACGGTAAAAAAAGGTACACGTGTAAGTTCCTACACTGCAGAGTATATTATAAGTTATCAATCTAGTATCAGTTATATCATATTATAATAGTGTCATACATTTTAACCCTTTATTTTATATTCCATATAATTCTATATAATATTTAATAATTTACCTAATAAATATTAGGCTATCTCCCAATATGCGGTCTACCTCCGTTTTGTGTGCTACGTAACTATACATATGAGTATAGTATGCGGTCTATCAATGTTATGTGTTCTACCTATATAGCTGGGAATCCCGCATCATTTATATTTATTATCTACCAATTTATATGTTTTATCTTAATTTTTCATAACGATATATATTTTATCATATAGGTAACAATACAGGTTACTGGGTTAGTTGGTTTACTGTCATTTGTAGTAATACAACTATTTTTAAATTTTGAGTTGAAAAAATAGTTTTTAAAATGCTAGTTAAAGAATTTTATAAAAATTTTTTAACCGAAGAATCTACTGTCAAATACCTGCAAGATTACCTATGGTTTACTACCTTGTGCAAAACAATGTCACAAATGTGGCAGTGAAGTAAAACACTACCAAAGAAATTACCGAGGAAAAATAAGAGAAGTTTTCCGTTGTAAAAAAAAAAGTTGCCAAACTACCCAATCGGTACGTAATAATAATTCATTTTTTACTTATGTGGATGCAAATGGTCGATGCAATAGTGGATTGAGTCTCAGTGAAATTATGGAGATTGTGTACTTCTGGGTTACAGAAAATCGACTAGTTCAAATAATAAAATTTACGGGGTGATCCAAAAATACTATTTGT
>NC_042494.1:109250943-109286663 GCF_005508785.2 Acyrthosiphon pisum | reverse complement strand
CCCCCCCCCCCCCCCATCGGTCGGTATCCGGACATTTTCCCCCCGGTGTTTTCGGCGTAGTAGGACATTTCCCCCCCGATAAATCTATGGATGCGGACAATTTCCCCCCGGTTTTTTTTGTTTTTTTTTAATTTTTAATTATTTACCTTCGAATATAAAATTATAATTTAAAATTAAAATTATTATTTAATATACTTACACATATTTTTTAGTTTTTTTTCATATTTATTTTTTTTTTTTGTAAAAACTGTATTTGTTTGAATATTTAATAATTTAATATTTGCTAGTGAATTTGATCTCTGAATCGTGCTTCAATGAACATCCAAATATTTGGATGCTGAGGTCTTATCAAACTTTTAAATTTATTATTGAAACCTTCACTTATATTATTTGTTCTACCTGTATTTTTCTTTGTAGCATTATGTACATTCCTTAAATAAGGTGGAAACATCGGTGAAGACCGCCATAATGACAAACCACTTGATTTTGTAATAGTTCTCTTGTAAGTTCCATTGACGTATGTTCTATTAAAGTTTTAAATATTATTTGTTATTTTTTTATTGAAATTAAGATCAAAGACTTTTTAGTTAACGCACAGTTTTTACAAAAATAAAAAAAAATTAATATGAACAAAAGCTAAAAAATATGTGTTAAAAATAATAATTATATATTTGAAGGTAAATAATTAAAAATAAAAAACAAAAAAAAACGGAGGGAAATTGTCCGCCATTCCCCACGGTCACCCCCCTGAAATAAACACTGAACAGTTGTCATCAGCACCGTCAATCGCATTTTATCACGCACTAAACGTTTGGCGTAAACCTTCGTCGCTTCCGCGTCTGTTGCGGTCGAACTTCTCGCACCGTCGTTATGGCGTCATCGTGTCCCGAGCAAACGCACCCGGGACATTAGTCCACCACAAGGATCGGCCTTGAGAACGCTGTAGAGGTGACTAGTGGCCCAAGACTTACCATATAATATAGTATATTAGTATATATTAAATACCAACATCATCTGCACCCACTCGCTGGGGCCCACATCGCTCCAACACCTTGTCTGATTATACTGACTATATTATATAACTAACATTGTCCCTGCACCCTGCGTTGATCGTGCTAAAGATTTCTTTTTTTATAAATATATTTGTAATAAAATAAATATGACATGTACCTATTTGCTTTGTGTACTAATTCGACTTTGATGGATAATGTAGCATATAGATATAGCACCCGTTACTTGGTATAAATCAAAGGTAGTTCAAACTACTATTTAAGCTTTCCTGATATCTCTAAGAACAATTTGAAATTTTCACAAAATTGATCAAGTAGTTTTTAAATATCTATATAAAAACTACAAACATACATTCAAATATATTCTTATTTCTTTGTTCGTGAGCTGAACAAAATCATGAGTGAACATCATAGATATAATTATACAACAACTAAATAGCCGTCTTCTTCTTGTCATCGAAGTCGGCCGCCATTTACAAAGCAGACAACGTTTACAAAATAATATTATCACAGTATATATGTATAGATAAATATATATGCATATAAATAAATGTAAACATTGCCTGCTTTATAAACGGCAGCCGATTTCAATATTAAAATTTAAAATACAGTCTTGTAAAGAATACTTTTATTTTGTATTCGGAATATGTATTCGAATAGTTCTAAAAAAATATATTCAGGGGTTCGGGGGGCTACGGATAAAAGTGGTGGCTAAGCCTCTCCCAAATTGCGCCTTTCTGTGTAAGACTGTGAGGCTACCCATTAGCTACCGCCTACCTATAGAGATTGATAAAATAAGCTATAGGTATCCTCTAATACTCAAGGAATCTATTGATATAATCTTTATTGAAAATGGACCAGTAGTTTGTAAGTCTGTTAACTTCAGATAAACCAACATCCAACATCATATTATGTATATACAATATATAGATTATAGATATAGGACTGCTATTGCAGGTTACCAGCAGCTCTTGAAGTCGAGTTTCTATTTCGGCCGTTTCCTGGCCTGTGTTTCCCTCTTCAGAATATTATGTTTCAGCAGATTTCCTAGCGCAGCGCATATTTGGTTAATCTACCAATGTTTGATTTTTTGCGTGTATGGTATTAAAATAAATTTTCAGTGCCTACTTAATGTTTGTTGACTGATGAGGCATCCAAAGACGGTTTAGTTGTGTGTAAAGTTCGATTATTCAAAAATCATTTGAGCGAATGAAAAAAATTAAATAAAATTAAATATTATATATTTTGTCACGCCTGCACCGAAATTTTAGTTTTAGATGACGGTTGAAGCTTTGGAAAGCGACCAGCGGTTGTGAACGCGGGAATCCCCGTAGTGCCGGATGGTAAAATGAAAATACCAACTCACTTCCCACCCTTGCCACACAATATATTATAACTATATTATGGTAAGTATAGCATAATAATAATATTATACGCTGCGAGAGATAGGTATAATATATAATATATTATATTATCATTATTCGGGTTTCGAGTTTTGGATGCTAGATGTATTGGGATGTTCAATCATCGGAATAAAAATGTTAAAACGTTAAGAACCATTATTATTCGGATTAATATATTGCACCTGTATAGTAATTCAGAAAAAAAATTTATATTGTTATTTTTATAAGATTTTTTTCTATATTTACTGTTTAGCCCCCTCCCCCCTCAAAAAAGAATAACCCATGGCAATAGACACTGAAAATACCTACTATACATTTTATATTAATATTATTTGATCATTGTCAATATTCAATACATAATTTAGTTGTTGACAGTTGACACCATACCAAACACGTCAACGCGTCAATATTTTATATTGCTATTGACTATAATTTCAATTTGGATTTATTCTATAATAATAAAGTAATAAATTATAATTTAAATAATTTAATATCTGGCAATTTAATTTAATTAGAACCAAATGATAGAATCAAATTTTATTTTCTAGACCGGTTCTAACAGTATTTTTCTTTATTTCTCAAATATTTTTATTTCTCCTTCATTAAATTGATTTTGATTTTTGATCATTGTATATCCTAATATAATATAAATATTGATATAAGCCACAGACTTTTACATTAACTTCAATCCTATGTCTAAGTGGCTATGTATAGAATTCTGTGATGTAAACAGATATAAATAAAGGATTCATTTTTATTGCCGCCATTTGAAATTAAAATTATTTCATGGAGTAAACGGCGCGTCAGCTGTCACTCGTTCGGTGGTTGTGAGCACTCACAATAGTCCACGCAACCGGAATATTATCACGTTATCAGTGACGACTGACGAACAGCCCCAAACGAATTTTACTTTCTTCATCTTGCCGACTGGCGATTGCCACCGCTCGCAGCCGTCTAATAAATTGGTTCTTGATTAGTAATTACGATATAGTTTCAATTATAAATATTTATATATGAATAACACGTTGTCCTGAGTGATTGAATGTTTGGTTGTTAACGCTCTGGGACACTGGTAAACCGCTCCTTGTCGGGCATGTGGATTTAATTATTGGAGGCATTTGTTGATTTGTGTATTCCAATTATCAGCACCGAGATGATGGTTTGCAAAACGAAAACCGTAGTTCTATGTTCGCATTAAATAAACGCGAGATTATCACCATTACACAGTTAAAATGTGAGTATGATTTATGTATGATTGAGACCTTTTGAAATGGCGACAATCTCCACCAATACACTGTAGAATACCGATTTATATACACGACCACCTGAGTGTGAGCACTTAATACCTATGGGTTTTTAGTTTATTCTATTCGACTGTATACATTTATCATTGGCAGTTGTCTTGTCTTGCTAAAAATATAATTGTGAAGTGATTGTATAATATAATATATCTACAGATTATAACAGGAAACATATTCATTTGAAGAATTTAAATACTTGTCTAGAAAAATTGTTAAATCCTAGGCACATATTTTTCCTTTTTCTGGCATGAATATAAATGTATTTGGATGTATCATTGATACATTTTTCCAATTGATTCATATTGCAAATGGTTGTTTAATTCATTGTTAACAATTACCTACCTAATGATATCCTAATTACTATTGATAATGAAGGAATGCATTGGACATAAGTTATATTGTAAGTATTGGTAGCTTAGTAAGTAGCATAGTAGCTGGTTTAATAATTTACTTCAGTTTACCACAATTTGATCTCTGATCATTAACTGCATTTAATATATGCATGTCCTATTCATTACTTGTTAACTGTGGAGATGATATTGTCACTGATCTTGAACTACTTATATTACAGTCAGGTTATGTTATTATATTGTTATATTTACAAGGAGTTGTTGAAATAATGATTTTGAGTAAAGACAAATAAGAATGCACCGCGTCGCTTAGCGTTATCAGAGGTGGCCAGCAACACGCTCCTATCACAAAATGAATAATAACGGCTGAAACTGTCGGAACATACTTATGTTTTGACCGGTTTTCGTCCGCTGCCCGGTGTTTCTTATTTGGAAAAGAGTATAATTCATTACATTTTACTTATTTTTGTTACAGATATTTGAAATTTGAAGTGAACTTCTAGTCTAAAATGCAAGACTTTACAAATGATTCTAGTACCCAGCAGAGCACAGTTTCATTGGCTTTCCTTCGTTTATCTCAGGTATTTAATGTTGTATTATTATCATGTAGTATAATATCATTGATATACTATAGGTTTCTAAAAAAAAAAAAAACAGTTATAGGAGTATACAGTATTGGAGATTTAAATTTGATTAACTTAACTATTCAAATTAATAGAAACTATTTAAATATCATCAAACTCCAAAATTATTAAATGATTACATTATTAGACTGAAAAAATGTAATTTAGTGCTCTAACAACTTGTATGCTTGCAACTTTTTCCTAATCAAAGTGTTTTTACATATAACTTATAATTAGATGATTAACTCAAATAATATTTTATCATCTAGATTTAATATTTATTATTTAAATCATGTTGTTCTATATGCATTAAAAAATTATTTTGAATTTTAGATAATAATATTATTATGTTATTATTTATTAAAATTTAATCTTGATTATAAATTAATAGTAACTAATAATAAAACATATTTAAAACTATTTTATGTTAGCTGAAATATCATATTGTACAAATATTTTAAGTAGTATTCAACATTTTTTGTTGCTATATATTTTCTATTATATCTGTAATACTGGTTCGTAATTTAGTTTTAAATAATAATTTGGAAAGCTAAATTTTCTTTGCTACAATAAGAACTAAAGTCTGCTTATATTAATAACTAATAAGAAACTTTTATTTTCCAAAATCACTAATATTTATGAAGTTAAAAATATTTCGACAATTATTTATTTTTATTTTTATTTTTTTTGATTGATCTTTAAAGCCCGGCGACTATGGTCATTAGCTGATTGTGAGGTTTTATGATTGCAGGTAGTAGGATTTTGTAACGGTAGGCTTTTTACACATGTGTGTTGTGTTTGGCAGAATTTCTAATGGGGCACTCGTGGGTTTCTGCCATGTCCCGGTTGGGGGATGGCGGCATCTTTCTCTAGACAGTTGCCTGCTCGGAGAAAAATTCCGCCCGAAGCCGAGGATTGAACCAGCGATGGCGCGCGTAACAACTGATGCCTTAGACAACTCGGCCACTCCGTCCCCTTAACAATTATTATTAGGGCTCAAAAATTAATTCCCACATGTTTTTTTAAATTTTTTTACACCTTATGAAATGTTGATACATTTTACCACTTTATATTAAGGAATTTAATGGAAAAAGTGCTAAGTGCTATGTAAAAAAAATGTAGTTGATTATAGTACTTAAGTGATAAATACTAAGTAATATATATTTTTAGTTTAAAACAATAATCTTGTTTGTGTTATAATTTAATATTTTCATCTCAAATCATTCTTTTATACTAACAACAATACATTTTATATAAATTGTATTACTTAGCAAATTTATATTGTTTTTACAGAAGCTACAAAAATTTCTTGATGACATCACACCATTTCGAACAGCCAGATGGATAGGAGCACTTGTATTCATTCTTTTATTTATGATAAGAATAATAATGTTACAGGTAATATTAAAATTATAGTTAAGTTTGTATGCATAAATGCCACAATGTTTTTATTTTATCGATGATTCTCATTTTTTACTGAGGTTAAAAATATCTTGTTTTAAAAAGATATTGGTAGGTTAGGTTTTATATTCTCATAATATATTTATGGAATAGGCAATTATAGTTGCTTAATATAAAATATATTAGCTTATTTGGTGGGAGTTAGAACTTAATATTTCATTGTTGGTACTAGATACCTAAATTATTTTTGCTTATTGTTAAATAATTTATTAAAATAATATTAATTATATTTTTTAGGGATGGTACATAATTACGTACGCACTGGGTATATACCATTTAAATTTATTTATTGCATTCCTTACACCAAAAATAGATCCAGCTATGGACGAGTTTGAAGGTAATTTTTATTGTTGGGTTTTATTTATTATTTAAATAACAATAGTAATATTATATTAAAAAAATTAAAAAATGTTATGTTAATTTAGATGATTCTGGCCCATCGTTGCCAACACGAGCAAATGAAGAATTCAGACCATTTATTCGCCGACTACCTGAATTTAAATTTTGGTACTCGGTAATAAAATCTACATTACTGTCAATATTTTTGACATTTTTCCAATTTTTTGACGTTCCTGTATTTTGGCCCATTCTTGTCTTATACTTTATTGTTCTATTTTGTATAACAATGAAACGCCAAATAATGGTAAGAAATAAATAAAATATTTTGTATTAAGTTTCATAAAATTAAATGCTATAATCTGTCTTGTATGAAAATGGAATTAACCAGTTTATCCTAACCGGTAGGCCCAAACATACTCATGTAGTCGTAATATTGTTCTTGTTAAGTTTACTTGTTCTTATTAAATGTATTTGGGAGTACATTTAGTACTACCCAATAACTTAATACTTAAAATTTAAATAGTATACATTTATATTATAATTGATGCTTTGTTAATTAATTAATTTAAAAGAAGTATAATGAGACCAAATTTATTAGTTATTCAATCTTAACACTAACTTTTCTGTTATTCATATATATTTTAACAAATAATCTCACTTCAGACAACTTTTATTGGTTATTTAATATTTTGCATATTTGTTATTTGGGTAGATAATTGCTAAGTAACCCGTGACATTCTTATACTTTGTTTAAATTGTATAGTAGCATTGATTATAAAAACAAGTATTATGTACTGTATACAAATTATAAACTGTGTCTTATCTAAATGACAATAAGCAATTTGTGTGATTTTTATTAGTTACATTTAAATATTTTTATATTTCTAATGTTAGTTTATTTTCTATTTTTCAGCATATGATCAGATACAGATACTTACCATTCACTCACAGTAAACCCAAATATCAAGGTCATGATGAGAGTGGAAAGGTGATTAGAGCTAAATGATTATTAAATGGTGAGGAGGTGGGACTAGGAAATTTGTTTACTTATTTAATATAATTCGAATATACAATAAATACACGTCATTCATCTTTGTAAAATAATCAATATTTTCTTTTTAGCTATCTCTAATTCCAGAAAAATTGGTACCAGTTGTCACTCAAAATGTAACGTGATCAGATATTTCATGTCTGTCTAATTAATTTTGTTTTTATTGTACACAGATATTATATATTATAATAATTAACTCAAAGGTAAAACTAAAACGTTGATATTATATTCAGTTACTTAAACCCATAATAGATGATGATTGGGATTTTAAATTTTTTTTGTTATAATTAAGTTATAATATTTTGTAGAAAAAAATATTAGATGATCATAATTGAAATATTTGAATTTTCTTCTTTTTTTTTACGTCTAATATGTAACTGTGCAAAAGTTCAAATATAAATATTGTTTGACATAAATCAAAAATATTTTTATTTTTTTTTTAGTGTGCACTTACATAATAATGGGGTAATACATTATTAATTTTATAATTAAACTTCAATTTTTGTAATATAAATATTAAATAATCATTTTGCAACTTTGAAATACCACATATAATTTTTTATTCTTTTTAAGTGTTTATGTTATATTGAATTTGTAATATAACAGCTCCACTTACTATTTTAATTGCTAATATCATTGCCAGTAATGAATAAATGAATTATCTTAAGTTTTCTTATAACTACTAAGGTCTCAGGAGATGATGAACTGTGACCCAAATCTATAAAGGCCATTAAACAAATTGTGATTCATAACATGTAAATTATAAATCTCAACGTTTTTAATTTAAATTTTGTTTGTAAATATATGAATATAAATAATGTTAGATAATTATTATTTCCTTCAATAAAATATTTACAACATACTAATAATTATCATTTAACAGTAAAAATACATTACTGCATCTTTTCATAACATAATATTATCTTTGTTACAATTTTTAAATTTAAAACGTGGAGTACGTTGTTACTTATAAATTAAATGTTATATTTGTTTTAGATATTGTCACAGTGTGTGCACTATTATGTTTGGTAGGGTTAACAATGAACAATTTGTATAAATCCTTTGTCAGAGATTAGAGAAATTTTTTTTTTTTAAGAGGTGAATATGTCAAGTATATTTTAGCCACAGTTTAAGATATGCCTTGAGGTATATCTTAAACCGTGATTTCAGCATAAGTTTCTTGGTATTAGTGGTGAATTAATAATTTTTGGTTTTAACATATGAATATATGAATTTAACCAATATTTATTTATATGTATATAATTAATATAAAGTGCTCAAAGAACTATTTCAATTATAACTTCTTTCAGTTTTTATTATATATAAATGTATGTGTTGTGTATGGTTTGTAAGTGTACCAATTTTAAAACAAAAATACTTTTTTTTATATTTGTTGCATTATTTTAAATTTATAATGAAAACTTTTACTTTTAAAGATATCTACAAACACAATTTAATTAGTGAAATCAAAAATTAATGAATTTGCAAGACCTTTATGTTACGAATGCTTTAATCTAAATTTTATGTATTTACTGATACTGAAATAGCAAATATTAAAATATACCTATTTGAGCATTAATTATTTTTAATATCTACATACATCATTTTTTTTTTACACATTTTCTGATTACTGACTAGTGAGTAGTCTTCATTTGTTCTTAACATTACCTAGTCCAGTTTTATTTCTATATAATATTTAAAATTATATCCCATTTACTATGGTTAACTCTAAAAATTAATTGTACTATATTTTTTATGCGTAGGTACCGTTTATAAATATATTATAAATTATTATGTAATTATAAAAAATTTGTAAAAAAAAATTGAATTAATACTTTCATTTTTAATTTAATAGTGGTATAAGTATTAAGTACTTACCTGTTATCTGTATATTAGCTTTAATAAAAACCCTATTAAACGCACATTTTATAATATATTTTTAGAATCCTTTCAAATTTAGTACAAATATAAAATAATAAATCAAAATATATAGGTAGCCATGTATCGGATGTAACATTGACTAACTTACTTGAAAATGAATTTAAATATATAGATGATTTATTAATGATATTGCTTTGGTTATATAATTTTCTCTGTCTTACACAATACCTAGCTATGTGGCTATGTAAATTTAAGATTGTAGAATATAATAAAAATGTTGTTTTGTATTTAATTCCCAGTTATTACTTATTAGTTATTACATTATTGTAATATATTAAAGGTAATATTACATTATTCATTATATGTATATAAAATTATTTAAAAAAATATAATGTTTCAGTTTGTCAAAAGCTTTTATTTTAGTAGAAAGTTGCTTATTATAGTTTAATTATTATTTTTATTTTTTGTTATTTAGGTTTATTGTTTATTGATAACTTTCTTTAAAATAAATTATAAATATATTAATAAAAGCTACTAATAAACTCAGAACACGTTATTTTTTATAATTGTTAGGTATAATAGGTTCTAACTTATATTACATTAATATTATAATCTAGTTTCATTATTGGTGAAATACAGATAGAGGTTTAACTTAATTAGGTACCTACCTACCTACTCGTGAACTCGTGTGTAAGACAGAAAAATTATTTTTTGTGTCCTCTTAATTTTTGTCCTATGTTATCACACATACATTACAAAAAGACATCACAAGAGACGACCTTTTTGTAATGTATTATATAGAAAATTTTAAAGTTCAGCAGTTTTATTTTATTTTATAAAATATTTACAAATGTGAATTTTATTTTATATTATAAATATGATGTATGTTTGAATATTTGTTAAAATGTGTTTTTCGTACAGTTATATGGGTAATTCTTAAAATAGATTAGATGTGCGCGATACGGCCGTGCCTATGAGAAGGCGATATACGTACATATAATATTGATATAAAAAATGTATTTCTTTAAAATGTTTAGAAAGTTAAATAACTCTTAAATATTAAATAACATTTTAATATGTCTATAAAAAGATATTAATTTATGTAAATATTGAAAAATGTATTACTTATGTTCAAATTTCAAGTTCAACAAGTTCAACTTTGACTAACCCTGCAAGACTATTAGGTATAGCTATAATAATAGTCAATAGTCAATATCTTTCTAATTTAAAGCTGAGACCGAACAAATGTTGAAATTAAAAATTAAGGAACGGGTACCTATAGTAATCAAAACAATGCCTTTTTGTGGGAGGAGTCGTAAAAAAAGTTACGTAGATATTTGAATATTTCAGTGGCGGATCCAGGTCTCAACTTTTGGAATGGCATGGGGGGGGGGGGGAGGTAAAAAATACAAAAAGTTCAAAAATTGGCTAAATTCAGTGTAAAACAAAGGAAAACTTTGGGGGGGAATGCCCCCTTTTCCCTCCCCCAGGATCCGCAACTGGAATATTTCCTGGACCGAAAAAAATCGCTAACCCTCCCTGGTTATCTACATTCCCACTTTTCAAAATTGTTATTTTGTTGAGCAACATAATATACCTACATTAATATTATATTATTATATAATTCAAAAATGCAATTGATACTTTTTAATTGTGTTTGGCTTCACACAGTGAACACCTACATGGCTCCGGTATACGAACTGTAGTTTCAGTGATATACACAGAGTTCAATCGCAATTAGCTCGGTAAAGCCGTGAACAGTAGAAAAAGAACATTTTTATTTAAAAAAAATAATGAATTTGGCGTCTACGTATTCGGTATTTTTCAACACGGACGCGCCCGACGATCACAACTCTTCTCTCCATTTATGCACAAACAATGGGGTAATTTCAAAATGTTTTGTGTTATACTCGGTGACGCGCTCCCATTTACGGACGTTTTTATTTTAGGGCGAAAATAATGAAAACTGCTTACCAATTTATTGGGAAAATTTAAGCGTACACGCAATGATTAAAAAAGACCGGTGGTTACGTTCGAGCATCACCACTAGAAAACTTTTGTTAAATAAAGGTAAGAAATATAAATAAATGCAAATACCTAACTTTTAAGTTTAAATATTACAACATTTATTACTTTAACCCATAAGCGCAAATAGGGGGGAAGCCTCCAAGACATTATCTAAATTGTTTTTATACTTATTAAATATTATTATAATAGGGCTTCAGCCCCTTCCCAAATCTCAAACGTTAAATGTGCTATGCCTATACCTACTTAGTTTATATAATTGGAAATGCATATTATATATATTTTTCATTCTCATAATAATATAAGGAAAATAGTAGGTTATCTACCCACGACCTAACTTATTTCTTTCAATTAAATTCATTCAAAGTGGCTTTCTTTGTGGGCACTGATGCATTTTTCACGGTCTATATTAGCAGTTGTAGCACTTGATCAGTTTCATTTAAATTTTGCTTGGGAGCATTTTAAATTTTGAAAATATTTATTTATAATTCTAAACATCAAGAAGTAATAAAAAAAAGCTGGTTCCTTTCTTATCTCCTCTACTAGGTACCAATAAATTGATAGAATGAACCTAGGTACATCGGCCAAATGTTTAATTTTATGTTTTTAGGTACTCAAACATACCTTTTTGATATTTAAGATGCTTCAAATATATTAAGCCGTTTATCATTAGGTACCTACCGGCTACCTTATATCTATGATCTATCTACGATATCTCGAATCGTGTGTACCTACATAACCTATATGACTAGAAAACTATTAGATATTCATCTATGATCTAAGTGATGTATGGTGCGGATCACAAATTTTCAAATGTAGTATTGTCATAAACACATTGGACAGCAACAGCAACTACCTAAACCTTTCATTAGTAAATTAATCTGAAATCAACCCACTTGAAAAATCTGCCAAAACTACACACACGTGTTTACACCTACTGTTTCCTCCCCCAAAGTTTAAAAATCACCCAATTGCCTAAGTTTCCGCGGGTTAACTAATAATAATAATAGAAAAAAAATATATTATAATAATTAAATTTATCTTTAAATGTTGCCATATTTTAATTTTATTATCTAGGAACGGTAAATAGTAATATATTTATTAATTACAGAATAAACTACAAGTTCAATAATAACTAATAAGCTTTCGAAAAATTCTTGTTGTGGTAAAACCATTAAAAAAAATCTAATTCTTAAATTTCAGAAACTAAATGTTATTTTATGTGATCGTATTACGCAAAGATACCACAAGTTTTGAATTTCCTGGTAGGAGGTTAATCCACACCAGCGCCAATAATACTAACGTTAATACTTAATATACTATTCTCTTACGGGAAATATTAATTATTTAATAATAATAATAATAATAATAATAATAATTTTCTTTATTGTCAAAATAATATGTTTACATGAAGATACAATAAAAATTAAAAGTAAATACAGCTTATGACGCCGCCCCAAAAAAATATATAGCTTGTTGTGTGTGCAAAAAATTCAACGTAAAATAATTTAACATACAAATACATTATTAATATAGATTGAAAAAAATAAACAATAGAAAATAAATTACAATTTTTAGTTTTTTGTGCAATCATAACGTAATATGATTTGGATTAAGATCTTTTAAATAGGTACCTGTTATAATAGGTAATACTTATTTCTGTACAATCTATTAAATATTGATATTAAGCTAGACAAAGCTTATACCTTGATTTACTAAGTAGGTATGAGTAGTGTGATTGATATATAGGTTTGGGTGGTGGCCATATTTTACGTGTGCCATATTAGGTATTTATAAAGGGTACTTAAATCAAGTTTTTAAAAATACACCAACTGATTTTTTAATTGGTACATTATTATAAGAAATTATAAGTATATTATACGCCAATATATAAGTATGGTTGTATTTAGAAATTTTTTATAAGTTATTTTTAAATTGCAGTTTGTTAAAATTATGATATCTATCTTGTATCTGATTTTAATAAATTGTAAGTGATAGTTCATAATAGAGAAATATTTTATTGGCTATAACTTAAGTGAGTAGGTAGTTTATTTTAATTTTTAATCAAATTCTTTCGATATTATACTTGCATAATAGAATAAATATAGTAGTTGGTATGTTTATATTACCATGCAATTATTGCATGCATATTTTTGCATATATGTTCGGTTTCCTATAGTATAAACATACCTACATCTATTCACAAGAAAAATGTATGGGTACATAAGAAAGTACACATCTAAGCCTTCTGACCATCCAATATTACAGACTACAGATCAAATTACTATATTTATGCAAATATACAATATTACAAATTACAATACCCAATATTATTATAACTTAAAACGTACCATGATGGACGTGATCTCGTTTTGTGTTTTAATGTTTATTATGAACACATTCTATTTATTTTTCAAGTCGAAGGATATATACCTCCGTGTTCACTTGTAGCCATCATGGGACCAAGGTTTGTATATAATTCAAAATTAGTTAATAAGTTATACCTCTTTAAATTTAACAAGAATTATATAATTTCAGCGGCGCTGGAAAAAGTACTTTGATGGCTGCTCTGGCTAATAAACTTCCAGGTAATATTTTTTTTCTATATTGAGAGGTGAAAATATACATTTAGTTACCTATATTGTATATTTTTATATTATGACTTTATTTTTGAAGCCCAAATCGAACTTGAAGGAAGAGCAAAAATAGGAAGTCTTTCTGTTAGAAATTTTGAAAGTCACAATTTTGGATATATGTATCAACACGATTTATTCTGTGGATCTTTAACCGTAAAAGAGCACCTTCATTTCATGGTAAGTCATTAAGTGATTTTCATTCAATTTTCGTTATAAAAAGGCATTGTTCCAGGCTAAACTGAAACTGGACAGGAGAACAACTGACAAAAATCTGAAAGCTCGAGTATCGGCGGTTATAGAAGAATTAGGTCTTGGTCAATGTGCAAATACTAGAATTGGAACTGGTGGGGAAAATGGAAAGGTACTTAAATGGAAAGTCTATAACAGGATGATATAAACTTGTATTATCTATATTATATATATTTTATATTGTAGACAACGTTATCGGGTGGCGAGAGAAAAATTGTGTCGTTTGCAACTGAGCTTCTTACCGACCCATCATTTTTGTTCTGTGACGAACCCACAACAGGTAAACAAGTACTAACAATTTTATAAAAAAAAATAGTTACGTTATCGTTTTTAATTTTTTTCACGATCGAAATGTATTAATAAGAACAGTAGGTACCGCAATCTCCAAAAAAGTAAACATATTTTATTGTACATATTTCTCCGTAGACATATAGGCGCCACTTGTTGAAAACTAGCTTCCTAATTCTGAGTCGACAACGGTTTTGTTTCCATTATAGGGTCATCGATAGTGTCATATTAGATAATACAAATTGTATATAAAATGGTAGGTGGAAAAAAAGCCCAAACAAATAAATACACCGAGGAAAAAAAGCACAAAAATATAAATATAAATGTGAACACTCGTAGGTACCTATAGGCAATAACAAAATATAATAATATATTATCTATATATATATAGGTATATATAAGAATCTAACTTGATTTCGGAGACGAAGGAAACCGGTTTGTTTGTTTATTTCTTATTGTTATTATTATTATTATTATTATTATTATTAATTATTTATTTATTTGCACTTGCATTTTTCCATTTTAAATATATATTATTTATTGAACAAGTAATTTATTGTTACATTTTTTTCTACCTTATATCTATTCTATAATAAAAAGAATAAAGTTTACCACTCCAGTGGTTGAATTCAAAATGTAGGATATATAATTTTCAGAAATTAGCAATAACAATAACTACATTATGTAATTTTATTATATTATATTATTTGTATAGCCAAAAAATAGTCATATGTTTTTTAATTAAATTATAAAAAAATTTCTTCCGATCGGGCAGCTAGTACATTATAATGAAAATAGTAATAAATTGTTAATTGTATAAAATATAGATTGTAAATCTAACAAAAATATAAATATGAAGTTATAATATAATTATAAGTTATAAGTAAAAAAACATAAGTCTTAGGTATATACATACATACTACTAAAATAGATAATAATCATAAATATTAATAAGTAACTAGTAAAATATAATTGTTAATTGTTTAAGAGGCCAATATAGGTAATTTTATAAAAAAAAATCTTAAAATTTCAAGTATAAATAATTATATATCTGAATATGACTTATACTTAACTATTAATCATATATAACTATTGAAAAATTTAAATGTAACTATAATATTATTATGTTTAAGTATTAAAAATAATCATCGTTATTCTTCGTTCTATTGAAAATATTATAAGATCTTCTTTTTCGTTACTCAAGATTGTAGTTTTTATAGGAGATTTGATACTGCCATGAACCACTGATGTACCACCTGTCAATAAATTGAATTTTCATTAGCCAAATATTGATAAGCCTTTAACATTTAATTTAATTTATATTCTTCGGTACTTACCAATATAATATATATATATTATATAAACAGTATATAACCAGTCAAAATGTTAAAATTTATCAATAGCTGCGTAATACTGACACTCCATATAGTACTCCATTACTTAGTTGTTGATATACTGTCTACAAATCCTACTAGTACAGTTTTATCCAGTTATAAATTTGTTTTATATTTTATACTTTTGTTTTACCAATTTTTGTGACTATGGAGATTATAAAATAAAATTAAGATGGTAACAAAGGTTGTGACAAAGGCTATGTATATGTTGTAAAGTATATTGGCATATCAAAAATAACCTGGAGGTGTTCTAAAAGGTGTTCAATGAAATGTACTGGAGAATTATACACCGATCTCAAAATAGAGAACCCAGAAGTAAAAACAGGACATAGCCATTTGAAAGATGATGACAGTGTAAAGATGGAAAAAGCTTTGTGCGCGATGAAGGAACGATTAAAAACTGATTTATCTAAGCCACTTGATGTTTATGCGGCAGAAATTTCTAAGTTGGACGGTAACACTAGAGCCAAGATGCCAGTGGAAGACCATGTTAAAAGAACATTAAGAAATCAACGTTCTGCATTAAATCCAGTTGAACCAACTAGCCTTGATAATTTGGTATATGGTAATTAGTAATTACTAATTAGGTCATTATGAGTAGATTATACATGTGTTCACATTTATATTTCTGGGATTTTTTTTCGTGGGCTTTTTTTCCGCGATTCAAACTGCGATTATACTGATATAGTACAATAACTGTGACAATTACAATATTATCCAAACTGCGACAATTTATTGAAAAAAGAAATGTACCTATGCATAAAATTAAAATATATTTTAAAAATATTAAATACAAAGAACTCAAAAATATATAATAATATTATATTAATAAATTATATAGGTAAAAATAAATAATAAAAAAAATTGAATTTAAATAAAAAACACTAATGATGTTAAATACGATATTATATACGTGTCAACTTGAACCTTAGGGCCTATATAGAGCATCTAATGTTGTGTATAGTGATAGATGAAAATAATAACAATACGAGTTAAAACGGAATGGAAAGATTCTCATTCATTACATAAAATAAAAATTATAAGTAAAATACAAAATTATTTTGTTATAATTTCTGATGATGACGCTCACGGAAAAGGAGGGAATATTCATTGCATAAATATAAAGTTTCTGTTAAACAATCACAAAATTGGACCATTAAAATTAGATGCCATGTCAGTCATATCAAATCAAAAACAAATGAGTCTTCGGAATTAATCGTGTTCGAAAAATGGATGGTCAAAAATATAATTGAAAAATTCTTCATCACCTTGTCCGTGGTCCGTCAATATAAAGTTCAACAAACCAACATTTTGCAATTTTCTGAGCCACGATTGTCTGAGATCAGTGAGATCCACCGGTTGCATCCACAAATAGGTACACCTGGCCATACATATTGGTTACTGCTTCGTGTTTTCTAATTTTAAAATCTATTACGAACGTACATTAGAGTTGAATATAAAACCTTTGGTCATACACTCATACTTATTATATCAAATAACTTTTTAAATATCAATTCATAAGTTTGAAGTATTATGCAGTAGGTCAATTATAGATAGGTAGCAAACAATACATACTATATTTTGACGTGTATTTACCATTTTTAAAATCATGGCCATTGGCCAACAAAAAATTGGTAAACAATTTGTAGCAGTTGTGTAATGTACCTTATCGATACATTTCAAGATATGAATTTCTAAAAGCCTTATGTTTTAAAAACATCAAGCATTAGTTTTATTGCAGCTTGTATAATACTAATTATTTTTTTGTCGCAATTTACACAACGAATTATAGAAAAAAAATGTCATCACAGTTATTATACACTCATTTTTATTGTATAGTAAAGTGATTAAACTAACAGCTAGACAACAACCAATCATGGAAACCCATCGATGGATCGTTTGAAACTGTCGTCTGTCTGTGTATTTAGGGACCCTAACTGAGCTGTGGCACTAATTCGGTTATAGACTCCGCAGTGCGCGTTTTCTCTACGTTCCCTAACTAAATTAGGATATATATTAAATATTAATCTAACAAGCATATTTTAATTATCAACCTACATTTGGTTATTTCAAAATAACATTTTTGAAAAAAAAATTATATTTTATTCTACAAATTTAATAGGTACCTAAAGGTAATTGTAAAATTATGAAACAACGTTTTTATTTAAATATAGACATGTTTTATTAATTTTTATAGTTGATATATTATGTAGGTACTAACATGGAGATTGGAATTCAATTTTTTCTTCATACAACTATCTCATACAGTTTTTTCATCTTCTTTTGAATAAGAATATAAATAGCAGTTGTTCAAATTTGTTGCGTAATCTTTATGCATTGGTTTCTGCAGACATAAATTTATTATTCGTGTAATGTTGGTAGACGTATTCTTTACGGTATTCAAATTGTTTGTAGGTTGATGAGTTTTGTATACAATTGAATTTGTTTTCGTGTATACAGAATATTTACGAACTCAATCGTCACAATATTAACACTTTACGAATTATCATCGTCGGGATCAATTTTTGCTTTTAAAAAAACTTTATAGTACTCTCTGTTAGAGAATTCAATATTTTAAATAAAATCACTTTCATCGATTACAATACAATCGGATTTAATATACTTTGCCTTAAATTATAAAAACATTTACAAAATTACTAATTACGTCATATTACGAGCATATTATAATAGTGAACAACTGCCCCAAATACACCGAAGCCCGCAAAATCTTTATCAACCCTCTTTTACTAGGTATAATATTATTTACATTAGTTATAATATGTTTATATATTTTAGGTATAATACCTGCAATATACGATGTAGCTAATATTAACTTGAACTTAGATAACATGACAAAAATTTTTTATACTTCATAATTTAAAAAATCAGATTCCATGACCGCTATCTATATTTATAATCGTTTTAATAATTTATTTTATTATTTCTTATGTCTATATTCTACGGATTATATAAGTAATATAGGTACATAATATATAGTATTTTATTTTTTTCAATGATTTATATTATTTACCTACCTAACTATTTTTAAGAATTAATTTGGTATATGTTTTGCATATGTTATTAATAAATAATATGCTTAAAATGTGCTTGCATGAATAAATAAATTACGTGCATTAAATCAGTTGAAACGTAGTTAAGACGCGCAGCACTGCGAAGTCCAACTAAATTCGGTTACTAGTCCCTCGGAACAGTTAGGGTAAAATATATGCTGACTGCAGGTATTATTGAAGAAATTCCCTGAGCTACACTTCAACGGCCGTATCACTGAACCTAATTGCGAAAATTATTGAGTATTGAATTGCATGATGTCGGATATGGAGAAAATTTTCAGGTGATACGACCGATTTTCTCCCGGATTAAACAGAAAACTGACGAATATGGTTATTAATTATTAAAAAAATCTGTCTGGGTATACCTATAATAGTTAGTGTAGATTTAATTCTGTGATGATTTTCATTAATTGTCTTATTATACTCCTGTAGTCCTGTCTATATTAGGTATAAGCAAAAACTAAAAAAACACTGTGGTTATTGTTTATTTTTTTGAAGAAACGTGCCATATTATGTTTGTTGAAGAAAGTCATAATTTTCCGCATCTGAATTTCAAAAAGCATAAATAATTTAGCCTAAAAATTCTAAATTCCAGAAAATAGTACCTAATAGAAATTCACAATTTGTTGTATAAAAATGTTGAAATGTGTTGAGAAATTATTTTGAGCATGCTTGAAAAAACATCCTGTATACTATCATGGGAAGGTCGGGAACGAGAGACGTAGGTATTTAAGTGGTAGGCATATCTTTGTTGACCAAGACGAGATATCAGGGGGCGGTATGATTCGACTGTTATATGATTTCTTTTAAAAATTAATATGAATTATCGGACTACATCAGTACATTACGACTACACACAAATATAAGTACGTTTAGGTACTCATAAATCATAATATGTAATAATAATGTTACAGAAATTATTGGGAGCTATTTAATTTTTAAACAAAAAATTTTTCTAAAACGTGATTACTAAGTATACTCTTACATTGTATTAAAAAAAATTATCCAAGGCCCATATATGTGTAAATTTGAGGCTCATACATCCGACCTGCGGTAGTTGTGATACTGAATAGGAATTATTATCATTTTTGTTAATTAATTAAACATATTTTTATATGGTAAATACTAAATTCACTACTTTGATTTTTAAATGGTTTTTTTTCAAGAACAACACTAAACATAATATAATATCTATTTGATTTGTACTTCATCTTTCATTGACATGTGACTAAGTGAATATTTTATTTTAGGGTTGGATTCATACAGTGCTCAAAAAGTCATTAAAGTTATGCAACGATTGGTGTCTGATGAAAGGAAAACGGTTATTTGTATAATTCATCAGCCTAGTACTGAGCTTTTAAATGCATTCAACCAGTTGATTTTAGTAGCTGATGGAAGAATCGCCTATTCAGGACCACCCAACAAGGCGATTTCGTTTTTTGAGAGGTAAAATATTTATTTGTGGATCTTAAGTATAAATATCACTAAATATTTTTTTAAGTAGATGACAGTGTTTTTTTTATAGCACCAAGATAGTTAATATAGCTGAACCCGTGCACTTCGTTGCCCATTAAGTGTACCAACTATATGTGACTATAATATACAATATAATATAATGCACTGTTGCGCAACTGTTGTATTTTTGACATACAGATTTAAGAATTCTTACCTTTCCGGTGAATTTTCCTAAAATTTTATTTCGTAAAAATTGTCTCCTGGCAGTTACGAACATCTTAAAAAAAATTTGAGCCAAATCGGACCAGGCGTTCTCGATTGATGAACTGTTATACATTTTTGTCTCCATTTTTATATATATAGATTACATAGGCGTTATTTTGGGTAAGTTCTTGGGGAGGGGGGGAGTCTGATGTATAACTTAACAACTTTAAGGTAAAATTACATTATTGGCCCCTCAATTAAACACCTAACTTTCATTATTTAAAAAAAAAATATTTACAAACTGTAGTGTCTAAATCTCAATTCCCTTTGTATAGTGTAAGAATTAGCAGTTTATATGTAGGTAATCTATATTAATGTATAATTGCATTGATTGTAATTTCTACTTAAATTTCATAAAAACATTATTTTTTAATTCAATATTTATTAAAACACTTGCTGCATCAATGAATAATGGTGAAACACTATAAAAATTAAAATTATATTTTAGAGAATACTGATTATTAATTGATTATTTTTTATAATATAGTGTTGGTTATCGCTGTCCTGATAATTATAACTCAGCAGATTTTATTATGAAAATATTATCAGATAGTAACGAATCTGTAAATATAGTTTGTGATGAATTTGCAGCTAGTAAACACGCAGAAATAGTAAAAAATGCTATTACGAATGAAATATATTTTGTAAGTATATATTATTGTTGTATATATATTATATTGAGTATAAACTATAAAGGATGTACATTGTTTTAAAATTTATGCTTACAATATGATAAGGTGTACACAATTTTTAATTTCAGGATACATCAAGTTTATCAGTACTTCGAAATCAGTGAGTTATATATTTTAAATTATTAACTATTAAGTAATTTATCATTTTACATGATAGTAAAACATTGTATAATATTAGAGACTCTACAGTTGAGTACAAGTAATTTTGAATCCAAATCATATTAGTGTTATTCTCTTAACTCTTAAGTATCTGGTGCACCCAAATTATATAATTACAATTAGGGCCTGATTTAAATGCATTTGCACGTATTTTTTAGCAGTCCAATAAGTAGCTAAATAAGCTACAAGTTAGTAAATTATAGTCAAATAGTTCCAGAATACAAAGTTTTATTTTGCATATTCTTGCATGTTTTGTCATTTTTTGATGTGTACTGTATATTTCTTTATTTTTTGTTGCATATAGATGATTTTAAAATGCATATTATTGCATATTTTGTATTTTTTTGATGTGTACTACATATTTCTGTATTTTACGAATACCGAAACGTTTCATACCCATTTGCTTTACTATTTTTCGTTGATTTTCCGGACTATACCGGACGAGTCAACATTAAGGAAAAACTATTTATTCAATGTGTATAATAAAAAAATTGGATTTTGATCTGAATCTAAAACGTATTGACAATTTTACTATTTATAGATATATCTTTTTAAATATCTCGATGTTTAGTCAAGTCTTATTTAAATCTTTATTCTTAGATCCGACCCATATTGGTCCATTATACTTAATATTTTGAGCGTTATTACAAGACTTTAATAGTTATGATCATTAGTGTTTTGTAGAGACTACAATAAATGATAATATTATGATAATATAGGTACGTCATGTTGACGTGACATGCCTAAATAATATGACGAGTCGGTGTACCTATAGCAACCACGATTCGTTCGAACTTAACAATATCAGCTATAGATGGGCTACATTACACATTATGATGTTCATATAGTGATTATAATAGTCACATGATAAATCTACTGAATAAGACGTCGTGCAATGGAATAGTTGTATGCGCGCGCACATCGTAACAACATTCGTTGTTTAGTTTTGTACGATAATAGGAAAAAACAAAGAAAATACGCTCGCATATTGTTCGAGATGGAAAATATGTGTTCTTCTTACTGTAGAAAGTAAAATTTGCGTATAATTCAAAAATATGTGCATACAATTATATAGAACGGTAGCGTATGTGTGAAGAAGAAACATATTTAAATATAATAATACGTATACCTACCTAATACATAATATATTATAATAGAACATAGGTATACCTTCCTAGGTTATACTTGCCAGTTGGCATTTTCTAACTGTACGAAACCCCTTGATTAACATACTGTTAAGGGCCTAAATAAACGTAGGCATATGCCTATAATATATATTGCTGCCTGCGTTTTACGTGCATCGTACACTATATACCTACGTACCAGCTGATAGTTTGTGACAACAACAATAACAACAATACTCATACCTCTATGGCTCTATATTATATACAGCTATTATATAGTTACCTATATACAGAGACACGTTTCTGTCATGACAATATTATTTTCGTGTCGCGAGTATATAATAATATGTTGTAATCGTTGGGTTAATGGATAGGTAATTTACGCTTATATTATATTCTACTACCTAGTACCTACCTACCACGGTTATTTACATGTAAATAACCGTGCTACCTACTTATACCTATATAATAATAATATAATATGTTATATTATTATGTGGACATTGTACTATAAGCTTTAATACGTTTCCGTATGTATTGAAATCGTTTACAGCTTATCGCCGTTTTGGCCGGTGAAACTGTATCACCTGACGGGAAGATATTTTCTGGAGAAAGTCCGCAACCCCACCATCGACATCCACAGGTTTTTGCAAAAAGTCGTGAGTATCCGATACACATTATGTAGGTACGGTTGTAACTTGTGAATACCTAGGTACATGTATAGCGTGCACCTACGAATATATTTTACAAATTTAATATATTTCATACCTACTCAAAGACGCTCTGCTATGGTAATAGATACGTGGACCCCCCGCAATGAAATGCATGGCGAACAATACGTATTTTTAAATTCAGGGCGATTAGAATTGTATATAATATATTATTTAAATCTACTAAAATAATACTTCACTTGTTATTAATTGTTATTCAACAGTTTTCACTTTTCTCAAAATATATCAATATAATTATTACTATATGCGGAATCGCAGATTACTTTATGTGTTATTCAGTACTCGTACTCATGTAAACTGTTTTATGCGTTAAGTTGCAAAAATATCAGAGTATAATTGATATTATAAGCGACAGTATTTTTTTTTGTTTTTTATACTAAGTACCTTATTAGTTATTTTAGATATATATAATGGGACGAATAGAAGTATCTGACGATATTATATAGATATAGATAGATTAATATAGAAGCCATATATGGATAAAACCGTATAAAAGAATAACTTTTTAGTATCTAGATATTTTTCAATTATTTTTCACAATTTTTTTTTTTTTATAAAATTACACTAGTAAAATTATTATGAAATATAAAATTTTAATTTAATCGTTTTGAAAATACAACATATACATTTATCTATTATAATTATTTTTGAATACATTTATAAAATAATAATAATGAAATTGGAAAAACTATGTAGCAATAAATGTATAGACGTTGAAGTTATTTAGAGTTAAATTATGAAATAATTGGAATTAAGTCTTAACATTTGATTAAAAGTCATCCCATTTTTATCACGCTGAGACTTCATAGAAAGTATTGTAAATAAATATTTATCATAATATTATAAATTTTAAAAACTTATTTCGATGATTTCTTTCAAAAAAATAGTCATTACTCAATAAACTTCTGTACATTTTAATCTTTACTTTTGTTTAAAAAAGACACCTATTTTCTAAATTATATATGCAGCGCAAGCCGCAGTCGTTTACCTATTAGTAAGTCAGCCCAAAATCACCTTTAACTACACGAAAACATTTTCTTTAAATACACGATAGTTGATCTAGAAAGTGTGTTGATATAATAATATATATAGTATACCTATAATCTCATCTCGTCAAACATGCGGCATATGATTATTGTATATATATGATCGGTTAAAGGCAAGGTGCACTCGAATAAGGTACACTACATAATTGCGCTTAAGAACGTTTACGCAACCGCACAAGACATGTATCTATAATACCAGCTATTGGTAGGTATATATATATACAGTATACACATTTCACATATTATATATTTATATTGTACTTACGTGTGTATGTGCATGAAGTAGGTATAATAATTATTATTATTTAGGGCGGTACACATACACACTAGACATACCGGGTGCTCCATTTAATGTAAGACACTCATAATTTCAAAAATTATAATCGTTTTTGAAAATATTTATTTTGCATGAATTTAAGTCATTAAAATACGTGTTTAAAAAAAAAACTATATTTTTATATTTTTCATCGTTATCATTGATCTATTATTTTTACTTTTTTACGACAACATGTATTTTTGGTTCATTGTTCCAAAGCACACTACTTTTTTTGTAGTATTTTGATATATAAAAATCGAATTTTGGACGAGTAGTTGGCAGTTGATGATTTTAAATAACTTATAGGTAACTTATAAGTATTTAAATATTCAAAGTTATTATAATAATTTGACCATATCGGAGTGGTACTTGGGTCGAAATTTGATATTTATGGATCGAAATACTCCAAATCATATTCTGGTTCGAAATACGAAATCAAAAATGTATGTCGTCACTCCAAACCAGGGTTATTATATTTAAAACATTAGTTTTAAACGTTTTGTTCATTATTTAGAACGAATAAAACAGTCTAGGTCCACGTGAATATTGTGTTTTTTTTTGGTTTGTTATTGATAATAAATAATAATAGATATCCTTCAGAAAAAAAGTTAAAGTATTAAATAACTATATCTATTACCATATCCTTATTTTTTTTTTTTTTTTAATTTTATTGAATAAATTACCAAATTTAAAATGTTTTTATTATTAGCTAATATAATATACATTATATAATGTCCACATAAAACGTCCATTCAGAAAATATTTAAAATACATTTCAAATACTTTTAAGATTTTAAATAAGTAATAAATAAACAGTGAAACATATACAAGTATACACGGCATATTGGCATATAAGTAAATTACATATTAAATTAAAATTAAGTTTTTTTAAATATAGGTACTGTTTACAAAATTGTTTAAACAAAAAAAAAAAAACAGTTTAAAACAAAAATATGGTTTTTTTCAAAAATGAAAAAACATACCAATTATGTTCAAAAGTCAAAAGAGTAAAAACATAAAAAAATATAAATTTTTCATTATTTCCAATAGTGTTGTTTTTTTAGTGACGTGAAATCATGTAAAAGAAATATTTTCAATAATATTGGAGTGCGTTCTGAAATAATGAGTGTCTCGCGTTAAACGGATCACCCCGTACAGGGAATGAGATGAAAAAATACCAACCACCACCGCCTTGGTCAACCAACGCACGCAATCTCCGGCGCTGTACACACAGTGGCGCCCGTGACGAGTACCGCACCGGTGACCCCGACGCTCCGCCACTCATGGTGTGCGGCGGCGGGACGTCCCCGTGAAAATAAATAAGAACGCATATTTTTTTATGAACACGAATCGTTACACCATATTTCATACCTCATTATATTATAATATATTATCATTATTATTATGTTGTGCATAAATCGAACGCGTCTGTACCATAATAATAATAATATAATATTAAAGTCTCCCACGTGTGCCCTGCACGCGCGCATTCGTCTAGGCGCTCGCGTTACAGTTTACGTGTCGGAGAGGTAGTCGTTTGTTTATCATTTCTGTGTTTTTTTTTTCATTTCTTTCGAAAGACGCGGCTGCGTGACGGCGCGAATTCCATCAGACGATATAATGCCGTCTCAGTCGTAACCGTACATACACACACACACACACACACACACACACACACACACGCGCGCGCGCGCGCGCGCGCGCTCGGGCGCTCATGTATATAATATTATAAATAGGTATTTTATATAATATATATGCGATATATATATATAACACAATACCAGCTATTACCTATATATTATAAGTATACGTATAAAGCGTGGGAAACACACGTCGTACGATTTTCCTCGATTTCACTAAATCTTTCTCTCTATATAATATAATATTATATTGGTTTCGTTATCACGCCGACGTTTAAAAAAACGCAATCGTTTTCGCATTATGTACATAATTGCATGTATATATATATATATATATATATATATACATCCGATTATTTATAATATATATAGCAATAATCGTTGTTAGTTTCGATACGAGAAATATAATAATATAATTACAACCCTGCTATAGTTTATAACTTGTTAATCTACCCATACTCACGCATGCAGTGTCATTATATGGCGGCGCCTTGACATTTGATCATTAAAATAATAATTAGCTTAATCGTTGATTTAAGATTTAATAATTCCTCCACAACTCGACTAAATTAATTACATTTAGAATCCATTTGGCAATAACTCTTTACCGGTGAATAAGACGTATGTTGTACCTATACCTACATAACCGTAATTTTTATTTTCAAGAAAAAGTTACAGGGAAAAGTTAATCTTTATAAAATTAGATCTTTATTCCATTTTTAATCATTAAAAATAAAAATAATAATAATACAAATAAAAGGTATTCTTCATATTTTATCCCAATTGAAAAAAAAATTCAAATAGGTTTTTATTTGTTTTAAATGAAAATATATCTTAACGTTTATTATTATTTTCTATTCTTTATTATATACGGGGGCTCATAATGAATGGGTTACGCCAACCAAGAATATTGTCTTTTTTTAGTAGCATTCTTTTATTTTTCACCATAATATAACTGTCTTATTTAAGTTTATTGGGAATAAAATAATTTACAGTTTGTGTAGGTAAATCATAAAATAAAACTTTTTATCTTGCCCATATTGAACTTTAATAAAATTCTTAAGGTTATAAATTATATAAATTATAGACCTTATACCTTTTAGCTGTCATTCGTCGATTTGTTTAACTACTTAAGTAAATTTTGCTCTGACCAATGTTAAAGTTAGCAATGTTATATTTATCAATACCAAAAAGTTAACCGTGGTTAAATATGTCTATAATCACGTAGGTCCAATGATTTTTACTTAGGTAACTATTTCGTTGCTTACAGGGAATCGCTATCATGGTTGGCTTATGTTACTTGGGCACAGTTCAACAGACTCAAGTCGGCATACAATCGGTGCAGGGCGTATTTTTCATGCTGATCACGGAGAACTTCTTCACGCCCATGTATTCGGTGATGAATCAACTGCCCACACAACTGCCCCTGTTCAGGAGAGAGTACACTTCGAGCCTTTACGACGCCCCGGCCTTCTACATTGCCAACATACTGTCCTTCGTAAGTGTCTTGTCTGTCAACCATTTTAATATGGGTAGGTACGTTGATCGAACAGATTACGTGCGGCGACGACAATATTATGTGTTATTTATACATACTAATTATCATACTGTGTAATATTATTATTACGGATTTTACATTTTTCTTTCCGATTTTTTTTTTGTCCTGTCTGATGGCCCCCACGTACAGATCCCCACGTTGATCATCGAGCCCACGGTGTACACGACAATCGTTTACTGCATGGCCGGTATGCAAACCGATCTGTATGGATATTTTCTCACGGTAATCATCACGATTCTGGTAATGGCTGTGTCCACTTCTTGCGGTCCGTATTCACGTATAGTATAAAATATAATCTATATTGATAATATTACTCTCAATATGCTTATATGTATGTCATAATGTTATAAATATATATAATGATATAAATTATACATACACACACACACACACACACACACACACACACACACACACACACACACACACATACAAGACCACGCGTATATTTATGTATAATTATAACATCAGTACCTACCTAAGATTTAATTACCATAACTTTTTCGTATGTTTTATATACAGGTTACATGTTCAACAATATTTTTGGATCCTTATCTTTGGCGTTAACATTTGTCCAGCCATTTGACAATGTGATCATGATCCTATCCGGAATATTTGTGAACCTCAGGTCATTATAACGAGATTTTTAAGATAATTTAGTAGAACATTTTTAAATACTTTCTGATATCTAAGTTTTGAATAGCATCATTATACAAAATAGCAATATTAGTACGTGAAAACTAATTAAATAATTAAAATGTCCAAATTGTCTTAAATCGCAGTAAATGTGTGTAATTTAAAATATTTATGGCATAGTTTTTAAGATTTTTTTAATTCTTTAGTACCTATTACAATACAAAATTCAGACAGTAAGGCTTGAAAAATAATGAATAATAATCTTTTTGTAATAATTAATATTTTATAAGAAAGTAGTGTTATTTTTGATACAGTACACATCATTTTGCATTGGTCGATAATCCTTTGTCTCATTAATCACAATTTTCAAAACATATTTTATTAGAATGTTTAATATTTACATGCTAAGATTTTATTACAAACGATTATTTATATTTTTAGGAGTGTGCCATGGTTTTTGCATTGGATAGTTAAGATATCTTGGTTTGAACTTGGATTTGAAGCGCTCACTATCCTTCATTGGCAAAACGTGACTTACATTGGTAAATAATAATGCGCCTAAAAATGATTACATTTTACTTTGATAATTTTTATACGCAAGTAAAATATTGAAATATATTATACATAATGACTTTAGCATGTAGCGAAGATCCGGATGTACCGTGCTTGATGGATGGCAGCGAAGTTTTGGATAAATATGAATTTAAAGTAGCCAATCTGATGCCACACATTTATACCATGATTTGGCTGTACGTTGGTTTCCACGCTGTATCGTTTGTGTGCTTCGTGACTAGGGCTCGCCTGAACAAACTGTCCTAGAACGAGAATTTTACGTAGGGACTTTTTTTTTATATATTTTTTTAATTTTTATTATTTTTATATATTTTTATATCTGCGAATAAAAAACATTTTTTTTACAAAAAAAAAAAAAAACAAACGTTTTATTATCTAGTTTAAAGTGTTTAAACTCATTCGTATAAAAATATTATATTACGTAGATTTTATAAATAGGTACCTATCTATACTGTCTACCACTTGGCCAATATGTATACGAAATATAGCTTTTTAGAAAGGAAGAACCTGAACCCCTTTTTTATCATTCAAAAGCCAAATAGGTATAATATATATACGTAGCAAGGGAGGGGGTCATCGCTTGCGAAGGGTCAGTTTCGCCTCTTGTTCGCATTTGTGTTTTGACTGTTGCGACATTTTTATAGGTGGGAACCTTAGTCCGATCGTTTTCTCACATACCGTCACATTGCGGAGTGAGTCCCTCACCCTTTTTAGCCACGCTATTACGTAGGTACGTGTGTTTTGCGTATACACGGGTGCAGCTGCTCCGTGGATATTACTGTTATAACAATCGCGTCTTAGTCCATAGGTATACGCACTAATTTTTTTTTATTATTATTTTTTATTTTTACCACGAGCAGGGAGGTTAAATCAAGTATAATATATAATATTATGTGCTTATATCGCGGTGGACGTATATTTTTATTTCTACAGCTCAGGGAAATTTATTGTTATATAATATATTATTAAGCTTATTATTTTCGTATTGGACATAATATAATAACTAATATAGAATTAAATTCGATAAGATACGGAATGTTTCGCACAAAATGTTTTAATAAAATATATAAATACAATATACTTTAATAAACAATATTATACGTATATTTTTGTGAAATTATTAATATAAAACTTAATTTGTTCAAATCCTACTATTCAAGTTTCATTAAACATAATAATAATAATATTATTTCATATTATGAAGGTGTACGATTAACGTTTTATCTAACTATATTATGAATATAATGCGTTTATATGTATACTTATTACTTATATTTTCGTTTTAGTTTTAAATATGTACAACTTTCAAGATATAATGATCGCGTGTCTTATTATAAATCACAAATACTGAATACATAATAACTATAAGTCATAACTGTTTCTTCATTATTATATGCATGTTAATGCGTACAAACTATAAAGTATGTACTTAGTTCTTATTATATTATATGATCAAATTATTTTTATACTTGAATACAATTAATGATAAATATTCTACAGAACGAAAATGTATTTAACAATTTTAATTTATATAATATATTAAATTGTACATAGGTAGGTAATTTGGTAAATCATTAGTAATATAAATAATAACTAGAAATATTACAGACAATTTAATTTATTTTTATTTCAAAGATAAAAATATTATATTGTATTAAGTACGTAGGGTAAATTATGTTTCAAAAATGTATAGAATTGTTTTTTTTTTTTAATAACACACAAGTTAAAGCAGTCTGTTATAGTGTTATCTTAAAATCCAGTATAAAAATATTTCATTAAATATTAATTTAATTCATTATCTACGTTTTTACATATATTTTAGTAATTGAGAGTAGGTATTTTATTTTAATATGTATTGCACAGCTGTCTGGAAGTATGCAAACTTTATATTGTAATAATAGTGGTTATAGTGGTAAGTTAAACAATAGCACTCTATTATAGACTGTGTAATGCACGTAATATACTTGCATGGATATTTTTCTCGAGAACATATTTTACTTTTAAAGTCTAATGAACCATTAAGTGTTCGTGTATTGTAAAAAAAAAAATTGAATAATTAGGTACATGTCTTAACTAAACTATATAGTAATGTTTTCATGTACATATGTAAAAAAAACTAAAAAGAACCACACCACCTGTTCATCGAGTATGTTTTTTTTTTAATTTTATTTTCAAGTTAAACTTAATGCCACCCATAGAACATTTTATACATTTTGTTTTTAATATACAACTAGAATTACTTTTAGAATATTGTGCTGTCCTAATGAACGTTTTATCTACAATTTATATCACGTTTAAAGTATACCAAATCTTTATAACCGTATTATTTTCATTGTTTATTGAAATGTTATGGGGGTGGAGTTGCTTTTATGTGTACCTACAAGTTAACGTTTCCTATTCGTGTCAGGAAATAGAGTTATTCATACCTAACAATTATAATAATAAAAAAAAAAACAATACCTACACTTATAGATTATAACCGTTATTTAATCTAAGTAAAATATCTGATATAAAATTCGCATTATAATACCAATAATACTTCTTTACAAAATGAATGCAATATGTGACTTTTGAGATCAATATTATATTATGTTTACAAATAACAATGGAATGAATTTTTATTTGAAAAAAAAAACTAATATCATAATTAATTCTAAATTTGTGTTGTTACTTGTTTTTAATTTTCTTACGCAGCTTCAACATATTTCATAGAACTATTATTTATATCGTAAAATGCTATAATTATGTAGGTACTAATAAATCAAAGTTGATACGTTTTTTTAAGATTATGTTTATCGCTGTTTATCTCGTATATTATAATATTGTGTTGTATTATGTTTTAAATGTATAGACTTTAAGCTGGTGTTTGAAGATTATGAATATTATGACATATTATATTGATTAAATCATTTAAAATAAATATAAATAAAAACATTTTGTTAATAGTGAGTTGTGAGTATAAATAATATATTTATACACAGTATTCATAAATGAAATATGCAGTTTATAGATTTTATTTGTTGGATAATAATAGATATATTTTTTAAGAAAGAACATATTATTTCATTCAAAATTATAATATAATGTTCCGTAGTTCATAATTTCTGAAATATTTAAAAAGCCAAGTTCACAAATAAAACCTATATTGTATCTAGGTACCTATTAATTGTTTAAATATTTTAAAACTATTGTACTTACCAAGTTACCATTAGTTTTTTTAGATTTACACAAAGATATTGGACATTACACAAATCTTAAATGAGGCATAAAGGTTAAAATATTGAATTATAGTTGTGGACATACCTACTGGTTTTAAATTACTAAATAACAATACACGTTAAGCGCCATTGATGAAAAGTGATTGTGTATCCTATAAGGTTAATAAAATTGTTGTTCCACTCGAGTAATTAGGGATATTTAGATTATTCTTCATAAGTCTATGTGATTAATTCTCAATTAAAGCGATCTAAAAAATATGTTTTACTCCAGGGACCGGTGATTTATCGTTATGATAAATCATTTTCCTAAATACCTACCACTTCGTTAATAATTTCGTACTAATAATCTCTTATCTAATTGTATTTATCATCATCGTTTTTAGCTTATGAAGCAATTTTTGGGGAAAGCTTGCGAAGTATCGAATCTACAATAATCGTGCATTCGGCATGATCCAAAACGTAAATATATAGAACCCAGTCTTTGTACGATCGAACGGGGGGGAAAAGGTAATAACTACAACAACAACAATGATGATAATAATAATAAAAAGATTAAAAATAATTTTTTTTATCCGTTCACATTTTACACGCTCGTTTCGTGTCACAGTGACTGGTTGCAAAACCCTACTGCGCGTGGCGCAGGGCGTATCGGTGCACACGACTTGCGGTGGTCGTCGTCGGCGTCGTCCGTATGACTCGACCGACGGCAACAGGTGACCTACCGTGGGACCGCAGATTTCATCCGTATCGGCATTCCCACGTTTACCGACCGGCCGGCAAGAACGCGCGCTCGTTCAAACAGTCGTCTATAATACACGTCATATGATAGGTACAACAGTATCATGATAATAATAATAATAAAATAGTTATAATAATATTATACTATTTTTTTTTGTATCTGCGCGATCCACGGGCATAGGAGAACGGGCCGGGATCGAGACGAGCTGTGACTGCGACGGCGGTACACGCGCGCACAATTATTATATAATATATTATGGGCACGCGCGTTTATCGGCGACTATCGATGGACAAATTGCGACGGATCGAATGTGGTGTACCTATATTGTATATAGGTATAATACTAATAATAATACATAGTTTATGTACCTACATAGTGCATATAATATATAATATTATGCGTATGGCGATCCTCAGATTCGCGATTATGACGCGTACACGATCGCCGCCGATACCGACCTCTTCGGGAAATGCCAACTCGAACCGGTGAGAGTGAAACTGTATATTAAAATAATTCGTATATTATAATAATATGAGTATAATACTATTCTATATTTCTGTCGTTGTGACTTGGGTCATGACGTGCTGTGTATTACTCGCGCGTCGGTCAGAATCATGAGATACGAACATTGTGCGCATTTCGATAACTGTGCATATAATATTATACACCCACTATATTGGCAATAATTATTATTACGTGTCGTATATATTATTATATTGTGCAGTTGGCGAAATTAAAAATATCACAAATCCCACACGCGAAACTGTAATTCGAACTGTAAAATATTTATAATTCGCCTGTTTAAATCGCGTTTACGTTTTAGATTTTTATGTTAATACTCGGATTGTTTATAATTTCATTGTTTTACATATATTATATTATTGTCATTCATTTTTTTTCAAGTAACACTGGAAATCGTTTATTGTGTTGTGTAATCATGACGTATACATATTATAATATATATATATAATTATATTATATTATTATGTATAAAAATGATTGTGCGTTTGTTAGTTTTCGGTAATCTCGTCAACTATACTGAACCAATTGACACCAAATTTTGTATACGTATTTCTTGAGAGTAGGAAAGTGTTTATAGATTTGTTTTTAATCCACATAGGTTGCTACATGTAGGGTGGCTCACATATGAATTTAATTTTGGCTCACGAAAATCGAATATTTATTTGCTTATACATAGGGTGGCCATTGGTTACAGAAATACAAGAGACTTTAATAATATAATCTATAATATATATGTAATTTAGGCACCGGGTACCAACAAATTAGGAAAGCTCACTCTGCGAACGTGCTACTGAGTTGAATTCCTAGTTTCTAAACGTATTTTAATACAATACAATAAACTATAATTCCATTATATACAATTTTAAAAGAATTTGGTGACCTTTATATTTTGGTACCAGACGGCACTAGTATGAATTTATTTTGAATAGATTATAGAACTGTTATAAAATCTTAATACGAACAATTGCAATTATATATTTACTGGTAAATGGTAACCATAACGGGCGGATGGACACAAGGGAGATATTGGGTTTTCTAAATTTACGTTTAAATACTTGAAATTAATGTATGTTTTTGTAGCTTATATACCTAATAAATTAAAAAACTTTGACCGATTTTGACGAAAATGTCAAAGATAGTTATTATAAATATCAGGGAAGTGTAAAGAGAGTATATTTTTAAGCGCATACAGAGTGCTATATTCAATAAGTCACATTTTCCTATTATGGTGGAATTAGTTCAAAAAGCGTGGTAGGTATACGGCGGGTCGGCTGATGCCAATTCGCCTGTAAACTGAGAAACCCTAAACTCGAGATATACTCCGATATAGCGCCGTATATTTTATATTTATTTTTGGTCATTTTTTCCCGCAAACTTGGGTGATGCAGCTAGTTATAATGTATAATATTATGACGACCTCTGTTTAAAACGCACCCAGATTTTAATAGAGCGCTCTACTACTCTACGTATAGTAGAGATGCGCAAAGGTGGGCAAGTTAATGAAAATAATTAACTCAAGTTAAGTTAAGTTAAGAGGACACAAGATCGAGAAGTAAAAAGTTAACAGTTAACAAATTATAAATTTAACTCGATAAGTTGAAAGTTAATATAGAAAAAAATATTAACTTAACTCAGTTCAAAAAAAGGTGGGTAAGTGGATGTCGCTCTGCTATACAGTAGGTTAGAAGTGGGTCACTGTATAATGGACAGTATTAAATTTGAATTCAATGATATAATATCACTGTATAAGAAAAACGATTCTGAGCGGAGACGGTATATCAGTCTATGTATTAGTCATATATATACTTATCTATGGTATTAAAAAAAAATTGACTTATAATAGGTACCTATAATAAATTCCAAATTAATCATATCATAATATCTATTAGGTACTTATAACGCGTTATACATCAACAAAAAACCGTGGTACTATCATAGATATATAATAGTATACTTTAGAAGTTT
>NC_042494.1:109236635-109249211 GCF_005508785.2 Acyrthosiphon pisum | reverse complement strand
GAATGTGTCTTTCTAGTTTCTAATTTATAAATTATAAAAAACAATTTTATGAACATTTATCATAATGTACACTGTTACCATTTTACTTTTACTTTACTATTATTTACTAATTTAACTGTAGGTACTCATCTCAAATTAATAATTTAACAAATATATTTTTTTATATCGTATAGAAATTGAATGTCATAATACGTGAAGATGAGTAGGTACATGACCTTCATATATATTATAAGTTATATAACATTAAAACATAACAATATTGTCAATTTGTAATTTAAAATTATTAATTTTATTAAAAACATTTATAATTGCAACTCGCATAATATATCATTTACAACTTAATAAAATATATTAATATACACAAAATGATGTTATCAAGCAAACATTGTGTTTTTCTATTGGATTATTTTTATTTTATACTGATATAGTAATATTTACGTATAAACGAAAAATTTCAAAATGTTTTCAACTTGATGGATTTTTTTAAAATCAACTGAGAAAAGTTAAGTTATTTCAACTGTAAATTAAACTAGTTAAGTTCATAAGTTGATTAGATAATAAACTAACTAGTTAAGTTAAAAAGTATAAAAAAAATTAACTTTTTAACTAGTTAATGCCCACCTTTGGAGATGTGAACGTGTGTGTCAGGGTGATATATTGTGAATACTATGTGATACTCCAGGTCCGTGGTGAATTTGCTTTTATTTGTATGATTAAACGAATTTGGTATTTGGTTGTAACATATACACACTCAGGTACAACATAATATAATATATAAGTAATGATAAACAAAAGTAAATATCTATATGCGTGTAACGCAATAATAATGTGGAAATGGTGTGTCTACGCCTCTCACGGTAAAAAAGTAAAATTATATATAGCATACCTATTACATATTACACACATGCTAGTTATATACTCGAATCATATATATATATATATTTGACTGTCGTCTAGTGATAAATTCCTGTCTGGTTCGTAAAAAAAGACAATAAGGGATCGACAGTCTTTTGTTATTCATTCCGGTCCCTTTTGAAATTTGAATGGGTCGATGGCATAATGAATAAATGTATTTCCGTGATTTAACCCGATTTCTAAATACGTCGTTCATCTCTTAATATAAAGACGATCAAACCGGAAACACATAAAAAGAGTTTTTGAATGAATAAATTTGTCCTTGGTTCGTAACTAAATCTTTTATGTATATTATTTTCTCATAGCACGAAAAACGCGCGAACGTTCATGATGTGATTTCTGTGCACCTAGTTTTAGTCTTTTAGATTTATATCATCACGCCTTACGAAGTTATGAAATATAAAATATGCATTAGTACCCAACTAAAAAATTCGTACTCTTTGCAAAGACTCAATTTTTCAGAGAATTTGTAAATAAAAAATGAATAAAACGTTTAGATTCGTTGGTTATTGTTGCAGTTGATTTACCGAGCATTCAAGCATTTCAAGCTATTGTAGACACTCGACATAATTAGAGAAAATTAATTTTTAAATCATGATATTTGCCCGACTTCGTGCATTTACTGCAGTCTTCAAATGTTTATATATATATATATATAAATAGGTAATTAGTATATACCTACATCTATAGGTACGTTTGGTTAAAAATGGTATCAATTTTTACACGGCGTTAAAAACCAAAAGGGTTTTAAAAAAAAAGAAAGCAAATTAGGTCGTCTTCCGGAAGCGACAAGGTCGTCGCGCAGACACGTCCACAATACTATTATTATATAGGTAGTCTGTCTGTGGAACACATTTAGTCCCGTGAGTACATCTCGGGTGATGAAGGGCGGAAACGATTGCGGCACAATATTTTACGTTTCAGGCGCGGAACAATACACAATAACACCAATCACGTTCGTCATATGGGGTTGAAACGGAAAGGAATATCACGGGAGCGAATCGATGTCGTCGATCATCGTCTAAATTTTAGAACGCTATGTAGGTATATACCACCTATACCTATGATAATAATATTACTATTATTACGCGTTTATTGACAGCCGCTCATTCCGAAATAATTCCCATAATAGCAGTGGCGATGTCGGCGGAAAAGACAATACACTCGTACATTTACCCGTCACACATATGATATATAGGGTGATCCGTTAAACGTAAGATGCTCATTATTTCAGAAAACACTGACCTCTTTGAAAATATTTCATTTACATAATATCTTTATGTAAAATGTAATATAATATGATAACGAATGTATATCATGATATAGGTATTAATATTTAGTAATAGTTTTTAATTGTCAATATAACTAAATTCAAATTATAACTCCCCAACACAAGCTATGCTTATATAGGTGACTAGCAAATTTTTGTAATTTTTATTATACTTAAACTATGTATGATTTTCAAAAATAATTTTTTTTATAATTACTATTATAATAATATTGCAAGTTGATACAAAACAACCATTTTGGAAGAAAATTGTATTCTTTACTAATTTTTGGATGACTACCACATACAATTATTGTTAATTTGATATTTTCCAAAATATTTCGATCTATATGAAAATAACATTTTTGAGAAGAAGTTTATCAGTTATAAGTAAATATTTAAAGTTATTAGATTAGTGGAGTAGTTGACCAGCATTTTTCGGCATCTGTACTACCCCACACGGCCACACCGGTCATCAAAAATATTAAATACTTATAGGTTATAACTCATAAACTACTCGTTTAAAATTCAATTTTAATTCATCGAAGTACTCCGAATAATTTCTGCCTCGGAATATGCAAAGTAATATAATAAGTAGGTTCTATAAGTACCTACTTTAGAATATTTTTTTAAAAAATAACAATAAAAAATAGTAAAAAAAAATTTTTTTAGAATATTTTTGTTATTTTAAAGACTTATACAATTAAGTAAAAAAAATTCGAAATCGTTAATAGTTTTTTGTAATAATTAGTGTCTTACGTTAAATGGATCACCCGGTATAATGATTATTATTATAATTTACGGATATGCCGGAAGACGTTCAGAGAACAGGTGACCGCACAACGACTACTTCACATATATTATAATACCTAACAGATATATACCTATACACACACATACATATACCATAAATATATTATACATAACGTACGTAGTATACGTACGTTATCGCGCGTTTAACGATATTATATCAACCTCCCTCTCCTCCCTTCCCCTCTTTCTCACCGTTCAATCCACTCGGTCATAAATAGTATACTACACTACCACTGTCACTACCACCATTAATATACGCTACAACTACGCACTATACCAAATACCTATATACCATAGGTACTATACTACATAGTGCATACTACATATATACTGAAACTAGCTGTCGGTCCGGTTCCCACGGACGTCGACGGTCGCCCGTCAGTATATCAGTGTATATATATATATATATATAATATATAACATATAAACAATAATATATACCTATACACACACGCACACGAATAAACATGTGCATCGGAATTATAATAATATAATATAATATAATAGACATCCCTAGGAGTAATTAACCTATCGCCCCCTTTATATGCCCGCTACCTTATATATAGAGGTTACAGCGTATTATCGTCTATTATTGTACCTACTAAATATGTGTATCGTCGGCTTACACGGTATCCGGACACACACACACTCTCAAACACACACGTCACATCACATAGATGTATCATACACGATAGAGTCGCCGGTTGACCGACCGACGACGGAAATGCAATTATACACGCGGCGCGCCCGTTATCTGAGGGAAGAGCTGTGGACCGGAAACTCGGCCGCGGATCTCTCACGTTGACTCCGCACCGGAACGTGTGCTTCGGCCGCCGCTGCCACCCCCGCCCCACGCGTTAATGCCTATCATCATGTAGGCGTACGCATGTGGCGCGGGGGTGGACATCTGTTGTACCTGCACCGCGCCCGCAGTACCTGTAATAAGCGAGGGTATTTCGTTAGAAATTGCGGGTGGGTTGCGGGTGGAGCTGCTGCAGGGTATTCGACGATCGTATCGCGCGAGACCGTTACGAAATTCGCGTTTTCGAAAAACCGTTTTTTCCCCAACAACGGCAGACTATAGGCTATATTATATACAACAGCAGCTATAAACACGAAATAGCTAGGAAACACACTCGCTGCACACACGGTAATATATGTTTTAATCAATATCTATTCGTTAAAAAAATTCACATCCCTTTACACGCCAGCAGCTATGCCTACAGCAGTGATAAAAGCGGCGATGGGATTACTATAATTTTTGTTGTTATTGGATTTTGACCTCAAAAAGTCGTATGCACATGAAAATGTTTTTTAACATTGATATGCCAATATACTATTATAATATAATATTAACGCTAAAAATGTGTTTGCTTATAAATATTAAATGGCGATTGAAAGCTTATCAATTATCAGGCCGGCGGGGGTGGATCTATAACGGGGAACATGTAATATAACATATAAATGATACACAGCGTCCCCGTTACATCTTATCAATTTCAATCGCCAATAACGGTTCCATAATTTAGTCGACATTCGACAATTATTATTAGAAACATTTTGGAAACCTATTAAAGTAGCGAACGTCTACTAAAACCATCATAATACACGATTTTAAATGACAAAAAAGCGCGTGTGTTGATAGACTAAAGTGGTCCATATAAACGATGACTATAAAGTATACGTTTATCGCATTAAATAATATCCAAAATCGATTTCAGCTGGTACAAACGTTTATAAAGGTTTACCCGCATACACACGCTCTTTCTCGGCCTCTTTCATGCGCCACGCAAGCATATTGTATAAGTCGGTCAATCCGTTCGCGACATGTATTACATCAATGTTTGCCTGGACATGGCGATATGGGGTGATAACGGTGTGTTCGTTTATATATATATGTATATATAAGTACGTGTGATATGTGGCGCCAATGTAATATTACAGTTAACGGCGAATAAAAATTGTGCCGCCGCTGTAGTATTGTGTATATAATATTATGTGATCTTCTCCCGTTGTATTTTGTGTACCTACCTACCAACATTATAATATATATTTTAATAAAAGTACCTATACGGAAAGGGGCGAAAGAAAATATTATACAAAAGACGAACAAAACATAATATATACCTATGCCATGGGCATAACAATATGTGTTTTGTTCGTCTCGGGGTCGCACAGTAGGCGGGTTGCCATATTTTGCAATTATTATACCCTCGCGCGGCGGAGTGGTTTTTTGGCTCGTCGTCGTCGTCATCCCGTTACAAGAACTACTTTAATGCTTATACATATTATTATGGTGTATAGGTATGCCGTCATTAAATGTACCCTTTGAATCTCGTTTGCTGTGTAATAATAATACGACAAAAAGTCACAGCTCTTTTATAATAATATTATATACCTATATTTTAACGTGTATATATAGGTACATTGTGCACACAAAGGCGTGTAAAGTACAGTTAAAGCAAAATAATACTAAAAACGCTTTTGTCTGAAGCGGAGAATGGACGAACCAAGAACAAATAATAGTCAAAACGCGAATTTAACTTTTAATTGAATGATTATAGTATAGAAATAAAATTACATTAGGGAGATAATAAACCTAACAAAAAAAATGTAATTTAATTTTCAAGTGTCTAAACTATTAAAGATTTTCTGACTTACTTTTATGTTTAAAAACGTTATTTTAATTTATATTTACTCATATATACCTACGTTCCTTCAATGAATGTGGGGTTATATAAACATAACTGAACTAATTATCAACAGGTTATACAGATATTAAAATATTCAATGAATTTATCCTAGTTATACCTATAATCAACTCACAAAATTAAATACATTAATTAAATGATTTATACACATCAAATTATTTACGCTACCTCAAAACATTCATAATTTTGGTGCATATATTACAAGTTAAAATCATAATATTGTTGTGTATTAATTATTAAATTAATAATTAAACTACGCGTAGAGGGATTATTCACATAGAATAAAAGTTTTGTAACTCTGCCATATATTTATAAGTAGATTATATTTCTAAAATTACAATTTTATTACTTTGAAATATTTATATTTCAATAAAATATTTCACAGTTACATGCAACCTGAATTTTTTAGCTATCCATTGTCTATGTAGCGGATTAGTTTCGTCAAGACTTGGAACAGTTTCATTTTTATCTCACATTTCGAGATTAGGGTGTATCAAAGCTTCAAAGTTTGCCGATTGAATAATTCTGTATAATATATTACACTTTGTTGGCGTAGTATATATTATTTTGTGATAATTTATAATTTACTATGCATAAAATAAACTCCAAATTTAACACGAACTCACACACAAAAAAAAGTTAAAAATTATATAATAATTATGAGTATATGGTGTCATGGTATAGATTTATACAATATAATAATATGATGAATGAGAAATACGGAATTGATTCTAGATATATATTACTTAAGTGATAATTATCACTGTTCGAATTGGTTCTCAGTTTCTCATGCCTATAAATAAAAGTAATAACTATTTAACTAATATATTATCATTAAGATCTGCAGATGATTGTGATTTTCCACCTAAAATATGAGCAGAATTTTCATCTACTTCAGGATAAACTACATAGTAATAACTACCTACCTAGTATTGTTAATAACGACTTAAAAAGTTTAAACTTAATTCAGACATTTATTCCACCCGCCCAAATATGTTTTCACTAACCAAAAAAGATACTTAAACAGTAAAAACACTGTAAATGATGTACACCACATTGTTTTTTTAATTTTTTTGTTACCTGTTCATCTTAATTAACTTTGACTTATTTGATATTCGGTTAGACTGTTATTATAGTAATAGACACACCTAACTATTTTAATATTATCAATATTGGAAAATACGTAATAGGTATCTATAGTTTACTTATTGCTTATTCCTATATGATATTAAGATATAATTTTATTTGCCACAGGTACAATAGTTTTTCAACCATGGGTGACAAAGTCAACTTTAATACGCAGTCTTACTATTAAAATGAAAGTTCAACAGACCCAATAATTCGTATGTTACACCAGTGCCATAGACAGGAATTTAATATGGGGGGGGGAGTTATCTTAATAATTTCACTTTTGTGTCTCCCCCCCCCCCCCGTAACTATGGCTCTGCGTTACATGTAAATCACCCGGCGTCGGGGGAACCTGTATACCTCCTAAAGACTCCAATATACTACCCGGGAACCGATTCGGTAATCACAGGGAATACCGACTCGTAGGCGTCTTAAGAATGAATATCGAATTGTAAGCGTTACCCGAGTAAACCATAACGTCGGTTAGCCCGTTAGGTTAAGAATATTAATAGTAATATGAATGGCGTACCTTCAATAATAAAAACTATATAATTATGACGTTATAGGTAGGTGCGTACGCGGAGCGGGGGGGTTACGCGCGTCTCATTATCACTTATTATAATTTCATATCGGAGTACAGATCATTATGCATAATATATAGGTATACAGATAATATTATTATGCGCAAGGTACGCGCGCATAACGATGATATATATATTGTATAGTTATCGCAGCGATTGTGCGGCACCACAATCGCGGCGATTGTTGCACGCGTGCACAACGTGGGAACTCGCGCAACCGTGCGCCCCGTGCCATTATGTTTTGAAATAACCGAGTAGTATGGACCGGTTCGCTTTTGTCGGCGTTTTAGATCGGTGCGCGCGTAACAGGCCGAAAACGGACGATTTTTTCGATTTTCGCTTTTCCGACGGTACGCCGACGGACACACGTGAAACCCGCAGGTAGAAACTCTTCCGATGTATAATTTTGTGCGACACCGCCGTGCCGTTTTTGTACATGTTGTGCCGCTCGTCAGACGAAAACACAGTTAAGACAGCAATATTATGTCATCGACGAACAATGACTCAGAAGACGACGATCCGAGGGTACATTCGTCGGGGATGTCATCCCCCGGTCAGCCCAGACGTTACGAGCTTTCGAAGTCCGAGTTGCGAAAGGTAAATAATAATACTTGTGTATAACTACGTGTCTAAGTTTATGATATGTGCGAACAAAATATATTAATTTCTCTTAATTTCTCCAGTTACTTACATTTTAGAATATTAAATTGTTGAAAGGAACATCTCATCGCAGATCGTTTTTTGTTAGTTTATATAGAAATAAATAGTAAGCAATAAATTTGTTTTTATATAATTTTATTTAAATAGTAATTATGTTATTTGAATTGAAATATGACAATAGATTTTTAAATACCTACAAAATGCATTTGGGGCGAAATCAGTTTTTACTACTCCTGAGATTATTGTTTTAAGTTTGCAAATAATTCTGTTTTGCGTCTTTCAATAAATTTAACTATTCTATTGTTATCATATTGCTAATTAATTGCTAGGAAGTTGTGCAAATCAACAATATATTATAATATGAATACTTTGAACTGGTCTCGGAAAATTGAGATTTTACATTTCGTGCCGTTTATTCGTAATTTAATATTATTCTTTACATTAATTTTTATGCTATATTATATTAGGTATAGTTATATTTACGAAGAAAGTCAATCAAAATAATAATAATTAGTGATGAGAAAAATATAAATTAAGACAGTTAAAACCATTAAAATAATTATTATTTTTTATGTTTTATTATACCTATTTTGAAAACATATCAGTATTATGAATGTACAAATATAATAATTAAATAATATCGCGATGATAAATACCGCGAAATGGAGAGGTTCTATATACTGAAATTGAATGAAACTTGTTGAACTTTACTTACGCTTTATTTTAATTAGATTACTGAAAAGCTAAAAATTAAATTTGATTGGGAATATATTTTTTTTAATTCAAAATTATTCAAATTAACATTTAGTGTGTTATATTAAGATTAAATTTTGTATTTTTACTATTTTAGAACAATAAACCAATTATGGAGAAAAAAAGGAGAGCCAGAATCAATCAGTGTTTGAACGAACTGAAAACACTTATATTGGATGCACTGAAAAAAGATGTAAGTTAATTATTAAAATTTTACAATATAATTAGAATATAACATATATTATATCAATAAAAAAACAAACACATATACTATAATATGAGTAATGAGAATCACTACGATAGTATTCTAAATAGTAAATAATATAAAATAGTAAGAACATACTTTGTTTGTGTTTGTAGTTTGTTTTAAGTTTGTAGACGTTATCAGGTATAATATTATCTTAAAAATATTAATAATAATTTATATCTTATTAATTGGGCTCATATACATTTAGTAGGTAGGTAATTTGAGTATTCTTTAAATTCATTTTGTCTCATATCGTGTTTTTCAACCAACTTCTTATCTAATTAATTTTTTATCGTTTTTCGTCAATAGCCATAACAAATTACATTATTTTTATCGTTTTTAATTTATAAAATATTTTCATAGTTCATACGTCTTTATAAGTTGACACTGTATCGTCAGTCAATCGTTTTTATGAGCCAAATTTTTACTGTTTATTTTAGCACATATTTTCTGATATCTAAAAACGATGATTTATAATATTTATTTAAATTTTAAATGCATATTTATAATGAATATTATATATATTGATGGTATATACATATTTTTAGTTTTAACTATACATTTATACCTAACACTATAATATATTTTCCGTACTCCGCAGAATACATTAGCAGAATAAAAAAAAAAATTATTTGTTGTATACGGGTAGAAAAAAAACAGAAAAACACAATATTGTGTAAAAATATTCAATTTAAAATGTTAGCACGATCTTAAAAATAAATTGTTTTATCTCAAGGATTATACGCTCTATTGATTATAATATTGTAGTATAAACATTCAACTGTCGACGTTAGGTTATTATTGTATTGTTTCTTTTGCAATGTCCCCGTCATTTTTCTTCATGTATTTTTGTTGTTTTTACTGAATTTGGTATCATCGTGTAATATCATAACGGTTTTGCTGTCAATTTGTATTCCAAAATGTGACGAGTAGAAGGTTTAATTTGTTGAGGGAATGACGCGTGGCCTATAAGATTTAATCATCAAGGAATAGAAATCTTACTGTATATAGTTAGATATGGAAAACATATATGTTTAAAGTACATTGGTTAGGTTAGGTTAGGTTTGTATACAGTTTAATAATATACAATATATACAATTTACATAAATATCTATATATTATGAAATTTTAATGAAATTATTAAAATGAAAAACAAAACATATACCATGAATGACGAACATAGTTACTAGTTAGATAAGATTATTTTTTAAATATTTATCACGTTTTGGGTACCTTTGCAGTAGACTACAGTACAGCTGATGGAAGATATTTTTTAGGCACGTAAACACGTAATATTTAATACAGTGAAATTGCCATATAACGCACTTCCATTTAATAAAATTTTTTTGTTTAACTATTAACTTATTTTTTTTGTTGCCCACGAAACTATTCATAGTATGATATATTGACTTCACCGTATGATATTGTCGTCTATGATAATTAAAATGGGCACATCGCGCTATATGGTGATTGTTGAAGGCAATATGTTGCCCGACTTGGTTATTTGTTATTATTTGGGGGGGGGGGGATAGTCATATGGGTCATAGTAAAATGATAAAATGTATATTTTAGCCATTTATGAATGACGAGTGGGACTTTTAAATTCTTTTAAAACTATCGAAAACGGCTGGTTTTCACACATAGGTATTGCATAGCATACAAATACGTTTTTGTACGTATAGTTAAATGTGAACGAGTATTTTTAAAATTTAAAATTTTAAAAAATGAAATAATATAAGCCAACAATATCTGGATCCTTATTTTGTCTGTTTGTTAAAAATTACATTGGTCAACTTATTTATACTATTTTATTAATGGTCACATAATAAGTCCAATACACAATATACTTATAGTTATATAAGATAACAGGGTTAAAATAGAAATAACAATAATAATAATATGTAGATACATTTAAAATTTTTGTCTATTCGACATTCTACATTAAACAAATTGAAAAAAACCAATAATTACATTACAGGGTTACATGCGAGATTAGAAGAGTGTTCATTTACAAGACGCATCATGGGGTGAATTGAATGGTTACGACTTACGAGCGTAGTTTGTGGCGTATAACGGGACTGCGAAGGGAGTGACGTTTCGTAAGGAGAGTGAAGGGATTTTGAAATTTACTTGTGGTACAAGAGATGAGAATTTGTAAACAAAAATTAAATTATTAATATGTCAGGATCTTCCAGACAAAAATTTAAAAATACATTATTTTGATAACGATTTATAATATATTAAACATATTCAATTTTAATATTAATGGTGTTTAACATGAATTGTTGTTCTGTTTAATTTGTTCAAATTGTAAAAAAATAAGTAAAACACTATTGATCACATTTTTTTTTACTATAATTTATAATATTATTATACATATAACTAGTAATTTTAAAGCAATAAATGATTTTTTAATTGAAATAAAATAATTTTTCTATTTAAAGGCACTTAAATTTAAAAAAATCTTGTATGAGGAGTCGGGAGTCGATATCTATTGAACATTATTGGGTCAGGAGCCTAATCGCCAGCTAGAGAGACACTGATTATACCCATATTATTATATTATAACTTGAGACAGGGATTATATTATGTATTTGCAATTTGCATATATAAGTACACGGACTACAGTGAGTCTGTGCTTGACTATAAGAGTTTAAAATGTGGGTGTTTCAAATTCAAGAGGACGTGATACCCACATGTGTTGTCTCTGTCTTACACACGTACGACATAGCAAATTTTCGTTCAGCAGATTTAATAATGTGTTGTTAGTTTTGACATTAGAGTGAATTGATCTTTTATCAAATTTAAATGTAAAATTATTATTTAGGGCCCCACATAGGCTTTTATTAATTTTATTATTTAAGTAAGTTATGATCATTTTAAAATGTACACTTTCAAAAAGGTCATAATACTTACTTAAAACTAATAATATCAATAAAAGCCTACGTGGGGCCCTAGATAATAATCTTACCTTTAAATTTTATAATAAGTCAATTCACTCTAATATAAAAACTAACAGCACACAATTGAATCTGCTGAATGAACATTTGCTATGTGGTACGTGTGTAAGACGGAGATAACACATGCGTGTATCACGTCCTCTTAACTGATTTCATATACCACACTTTATTTAACATATATTGATGCATTTGTTTTTAAAGCATAATATCATTTGCATATTTTATACACTCTTAATAAATAAATTAACTCTTTTCTTCTTTACAACTAAGACGAGAATTAATGATCACAGAAAAATCTTAGATATAATTGAAAATAATATTTCTTAATTTAGGAAAAATGTTTTTTTATGGTTTTTATTGTTATCAAAGAAAATAGATAATTAAACATGGCTTATGCTACTATGGTTTATATGGTTTATTTGGTGGACTTTTAGTTTACCCTGGTTGAGTATTATCCTGTTAGGTATTAATTTTTATGAACTTGGTACATATTTTTAATGCATATAGTGCATATTTTGAAAGTTTTTGTGCATACTGTTGC